>NC_068424.1:75281597-75464097 GCF_023373465.1 Oncorhynchus keta
TAAAAAAGGTTATACTGCATATAGCACCAAAAACCTTCATATAAAAACCTTTTTTTATGGTTCTTTATAGATCCTTTATGGAGAACGGAGCTACACTGAGTGTACAAACATTAAGTACACCTTAATATTGAGATACACCCCCTTTTGCCCTTAGAAAATCCTCAATTCGTCTGGGTATGGACTCTACACGGTGTTGAAAGTGTTCCACAGGGATGCTGGCCAATGCTGACCCCAATGGTTACAGTTCTTGACACACTCAAACCGGTGTGCCTGGCATCTCCTACCATACCCCGTTCAAAGGCCCTTAACTATTTTGTCTTGCCCATTCACCCTCTGAACGGCACACACACAATCCATGTCTCAATTGTCTAAAGGCTTAAAAAATAATCTTTCAACCTGTCTCCTCTCCTCATCTACAATGATTGAAGTGTATTTAACAAGTGAATTTAAATAAAGGTGTTCTCAACTAGCCTACCTGGTTAAATAAAGGTGTTCTCAACTAGCCTACCTGGTTAAATAAAGGTGTTCTCAGCTAGCCTACCTGGTTAAATAAAGGTGTTCTCACCTAGCCTACCTGGTTAAATAAAGGTGTTCTCACCTAGCCTACCTGGTTAAATAAAGGTGTTCTCAACTCGCCTACCTGGTTAAATAAAGGTGTTCTCAACTAGCCTACCTGGTTAAATAAAGGTGTTCTCAACTCGCCTACCTGGTTAAATAAAGGTGTTCTCAACTAGCCTACCTGGTTAAATAAGGGTATTCTCAACTAGCCTACCTGGTTAAATAAAGGTGTTCTCAACTAGCCTACCTGGTTAAATAAAGGTGTTCTCAACTAGCCTACCTGGTTAAATAAAGGTGTTCTCAACTCACCTACCTGGTTAAATAAAGGTGTTCTCAACTAGCCTACCTGGTTAAATAAAGGTGTTCTCAACTCACCTACCTGGTTAAATAAAGATGTTCTCAACTAGCCTACCTGGTTAAATAAAGGTGTTCTCAACTTGCCTACCTGGTTAAATGAAGGTGTTCTCAACTAGCCTACCTGGTTAAATAAAGGTGTTCTCAACTAGCCTACCTGGTTAAATAAAGGTGTTCTCAACTAGCCTACCTGGTTAAATACAGGTGTTCTCAACTAGCCTACCTGGTTAAATAAAGGTGTTCTCAACTAGCCTACCTGGTTAAATAAAGGTGTTCTCAACTCGCCTACCTGGTTAAATAAAGGTGTTCTCAACTAGCCTACCTTGTTAAATAAAGGTGTTCTCAACTAGCCTACCTGGTTAAATAAAGGTGTTCTCAACTAGCCTACCTTGTTAAATAAAGGTGTTCTCAACTAGCCTACCTGGTTAAATAAAGGTGTTCTCAACTAGCCTACCTGGTTAAATAAAGGTGTTCTCAACTTGCCTACCTGGTTAAATAAAGGTGTTCTCAACTAGCCTACCTGGTTAAATAAAGGTGTTCTCAACTAGCTTACCTGGTTAAATAAAGGCGTTCTCAATTAGCCTACCTGGTTAAATAAAGGTGTTCTCAACTAGCCTACCTGGTTAAATAAAGGTGTTCTCAACTAGCCTACCTGGTTAAATAAAGGTGTTCTCAACTAGCCTACCTGGTTAAATAAAGGTGAAATCAAATAAATCAATAAAATGAAGTATTTTTACTTAAGTACTTTACATCACTTCATAACCTTTAATTATCACAAAAAAAAGAATAAACACTTTTTTAACTTAAAATAACCATTGGGCTCAAAGGGTTCTTTGAGTCATTACGGTTCCACAAAGAACCATAACCCTTCCCAGTGCAGTGCTACTGAACACAATCACCTCTATAGGCTGCATGGCAACTGTACTACTAGGATTTCTCGTATCAACAGTCTGTTTCAAAAGCACTGTTGGGGCGGCAGGTAGCCTAGTGGTTGGAGCTTTGGGCCAGTAATAGAAAGGTTGCTAGATTGAATCCCCGAGCTGACAAAAATCTGTCGTTCTGGACAAGGCAGTTAACCCACTGTTCCTAGGCTGTCATTGTAAGTAAGAATTTGATCTTAACTGACTTGCCTAGTTAAATAAAGGTTAAATGATGCACAAACACGTAGTAGTCTTTTTGTTGCCTTCGTAATGACAGACTCATATTCAGCCAGGCATGTAATTAAACTTTCATGTAAAACATCCCAGTTATTTAACCATCTAACTAAATCAAGTTTTTGCCAAACTTAACAAGATGGTTTCAAAGCAAAAATTGTAATAAAAACTTTTCTAATTTGCTGAATATGAATTGTTAATGCCGATAATAAACCCTAAATGTCTTTGTCTTTCCTCTCTTCTAGTCACCTAAGTCAGCCTTTATAAGTGCAGCTAAGAAGGCCCATCTGAGAACCAACCCGCCCAAAGTGCGCTTTTCAGAACAAGTGTCCTTCAGTGACCCAGACTCAGTAAGTACCACTCTGCTGGTGATCCTTCAGTGACCCAGACTCAGTAAGTACCACTCTGCTGGTGATCCTTCAGTGACCCAGACTCAGTAAGTACCACTCTGCTGGTGATCCTTCAGTGATCCAGACTCAGTAAGTACCACTCTGCTGGTGATCCTTCAGTGACCCAGACTCAGTAAGTACCACTCTGCTGATGATCCTTCAGTAACCCAGACTCATTAAGTACCACTCTGCTGATGATCCTTCAGTGACCCAGACTCATTAAGTACCACTCTGCTGATGATCCTTCAGTAACCCAGACTCAGTAAGTACCATTCCGCTGATGATCCTTCAGTGACCCAGGCTCATTAAGTACCACTCTGCTGATGATCCTTCAGTGACCCAGACTCAGTAAGTACCACTCTGCTGGTGATCCTTCAGTGACCCAGACTCAGTAAGTACCATTCCACTGGTGATCCTTCAGTGACCCAGACTCAGTAAGTACCACTCTGCTGGTGATCCTTCAGTGACCCAGACTCATTAAGTACCACTCTGCTGATGATCATTCAGTGACCCAGACTCAGTAAGTACCACTCTGCTGGTGATCCTTCAGTGACCCAGACTCAGTAAGTACCACTCTGCTGGTGATCCTTCAGTGACCCAGACTCAGTAAGTACCACTCTGCTGGTGATCCTTCAGTGACCCAGACTCAGTAAGTACCACTCTGCTGGTGATCCTTCAGTGACCCAGACTCAGTAAGTACCACTCTGCTGGTGATCCTTCAGTGACCCAGACTCATTAAGTACCAATCTGCTGATGATCCTTCTGTGACCCAGACTCAGTAAGTACCACTCTGCTGATGATCCTTCAGTAACCCAGACTCAGTAAGTACCACTCTGCTGGTGATCCTTCAGTGACCCAGACTCAGTAAGTACCATTCCACTGGTGATCCTTCAGTGACCCAGAGTCAGTAAGTACCACTCTGCTGGTGATCCTTCAGTGACCCAGACTCAGTAAGTACCATTCTGCTGGTGATCCTTCAGTGACCCAGACTCATTAAGTACCACTCTGCTGATGATCCTTCAGTGACCCAGACTCAGTAAGTACCATTCCACTGGTGATCCTTCAGTGACCCAGACTCAGTAAGTACCACTCTGCTGATGATCCTTCAGTGACCCAGACTCAGTAAGTACCACTCTGCTGGTGATCCTTCAGTGACCCATACTCAGTAAGTACCACTCTGCTGGTGATCCTTCAGTGACCCATACTCAGTAAGTACCACTCTGCTGATGATCCTTCAGTGACCCAGACTCATTAAGTAACACTCTGCTGGTGATCCTTCAGTGACCCAGACTCAGTAAGTACCACTCCGCTGATGATCCTTCAGTGACCCAGACTCATTAAGTACCACTCTGCTGGTGATCCTTCAGTGACCCAGACTCAGTAAGTACCACTCTGCTGGTGATCCTTCAGTGACCCAGACTCAGTAAGTACCACTCCGCTGATGATCCTTCAGTGACCCAGACTCATTAAGTACCACTCTGCTGGTGATCCTTCAGTGACCCAGACTCATTAAGTACCACTCTGCTGGTGATCCTTCAGTGACCCAGACTCATTAAGTACCACTCTGCTGATGATCCTTCTGTGACCCAGACTCAGTAAGTACCACTCTGCTGGTGATCCTTCAGTGACCCAGACTCAGTAAGTACCACTCTGCTGGTGATCCTTCAGTGACCCAGACTCAGTAAGTACCACTCTGCTGGTGATCCTTCAGTGATCCAGACTCAGTAAGTACCACTCTGCTTGTGATCCTTCAGTGATGACCCAGACTCAGTAAGTACCACTCTGCTGGTGATCCTTCAGTAACCCAGACTCAGTAAGTACCACTCTGCTGATGATCCTTCAGTAACCCAGACTCATTAAGTACCACTCTGCTGATGATCCTTCAGTGACCCAGACTCATTAAGTACCACTCTGCTGATGATCCTTCAGTGACCCAGACTCAGTAAGTACCACTCTGCTGATGATCCTTCAGTGACCCAGACTCAGTAAGTACCATTCCACTGGTGATCCTTCAGTGACCCAGACTCAGTAAGTACCACTCTGCTGATGATCCTTCAGTGACCCAGACTCAGTAAGTACCACTCTGCTGGTGATCCTTCAGTGACCCATACTCAGTAAGTACCACTCTGCTGGTGATCCTTCAGTGACCCAGACTCATTAAGTACCAATCTGCTGATGATCCTTCTGTGACCCAGACTCAGTAAGTACCACTCTGCTGATGATCCTTCAGTAACCCAGACTCAGTAAGTACCACTCTGCTGGTGATCCTTCAGTGACCCAGACTCAGTAAGTACCATTCCACTGGTGATCCTTCAGTGACCCAGAGTCAGTAAGTACCACTCTGCTGGTGATCCTTCAGTGACCCAGACTCAGTAAGTACCATTCCACTGGTGATCCTTCAGTGACCCAGACTCATTAAGTACCACTCTGCTGGTGATCCTTCAGTGACCCAGACTCAGTAAGTACCACTCTGCTGGTGATCCTTCAGTGACCCAGACTCAGTAAGTACCACTCTGCTGGTGATCCTTCAGTGACCCAGACTCAGTAAGTACCACTCTGCTGGTGATCCTTCAGTGACCCAGACTCAGTAAGTACCACTCTGCTGGTGATCCTTCAGTGACCCAGACTCAGTAAGTACCACTCTGCTGGTGATCCTTCAGTGATCCAGACTCAGTAAGTACCACTCTGCTTGTGGTCCTTCAGTGACCCAGACTCAGTAAGTACCACTCTGCTGGTGATCCTTCAGTAACCCAGACTCAGTAAGTACCACTCTGCTGATGATCCTTCAGTAACCCAGACTCAGTAAGTACCACTCTGCTGATGATCCTTCAGTGACCCAGACTCATTAAGTACCACTCTGCTGATGATCCTTCAGTAACCCAGACTCATTAAGTACCACTCTGCTGATGATCCTTCAGTGACCCAGACTCATTAAGTACCACTCTGCTGATGATCCTTCAGTGACCCAGACTCAGTAAGTACCATTCCGCTGATGATCCTTCAGTGACCCAGACTCATTAAGTACCACTCTGCTGATGATCCTTCAGTGACCCAGACTCAGTAAGTACCATTCCACTGGTGATCCTTCAGTGACCCAGACTCAGTAAGTACCACTCTGCTGATGATCCTTCAGTGACCCAGACTCAGTAAGTACCACTCCGCTGGTGATCCTTCAGTGACCCATACTCAGTAAGTACCACTCTGCTGGTGATCCTTCAGTGACCCATACTCAGTAAGTACCACTCTGCTGATGATCCTTCAGTGACCCAGACTCATTAAGTAACACTCTGCTGGTGATCCTTCAGTGACCCAGACTCAGTAAGTACCACTCCGCTGATGATCCTTCAGTGACCCAGACTCAGTAAGTACCACTCTGCTGGTGATCCTTCAGTGACCCAGACTCAGTAAGTACCACTCTGCTGGTGATCCTTCAGTGACCCAGACTCATTAAGTACCACTCTGCTGATGCTCCTTCAGTGACCCAGACTCATTAAGTACCACTCTGCTGATGATCCTTCAGTAACCCAGACTCAGTAAGTACCACTCTGCTGGTGATCCTTCAGTGACCCAGACTCATTAAGTACCACTCTGCTGATGATCCTTCTGTGACCCAGACTCAGTAAGTACCACTCTGCTGGTGATCCTTCAGTGACCCAGACTCAGTAAGTACCACTCTGCTGGTGATCCTTCAGTGACCCAGACTCAGTAAGTACCACTCTGCTGGTGATCCTTCAGTGATCCAGACTCAGTAAGTACCACTCTGCTTGTGATCCTTCAGTGACCCAGACTCAGTAAGTACCACTCTGCTGGTGATCCTTCAGTAACCCAGACTCAGTAAGTACCACTCTGCTGATGATCCTTCAGTAACCCAGACTCATTAAGTACCACTCTGCTGATGATCCTTCAGTGACCCAGACTCATTAAGTACCACTCTGCTGATGATCCTTCAGTAACCCAGACTCAGTAAGTACCATTCCGCTGATGATCCTTCAGTGACCCAGACTCAGTAAGTACCACTCTGCTGATGATCCTTCAGTGACCCAGACTCAGTAAGTACCATTCCACTGGTGATCCTTCAGTGACCCAGACTCAGTAAGTACCACTCTGCTGATGATCCTTCAGTGACCCAGACTCAGTAAGTACCACTCTGCTGGTGATCCTTCAGTGACCCATACTCAGTAAGTACCACTCTGCTGGTGATCCTTCAGTGACCCATACTCAGTAAGTACCACTCTGCTGATGATCCTTCAGTGACCCAGACTCATTAAGTAACACTCTGCTGGTGATCCTTCAGTGACCCAGACTCAGTAAGTACCACTCTGCTGGTGATCCTTCAGTGACCCATACTCAGTAAGTACCACTCTGCTGGTGATCCTTCAGTGACCCATACTCAGTAAGTACCACTCTGCTGATGATCCTTCAGTGACCCAGACTCATTAAGTAACACTCTGCTGGTGATCCTTCAGTGACCCAGACTCAGTAAGTACCACTCTGCTCGTGATCCTTCAGTGACCCAGACTCAGTAAGTACCACTCTGCTGATGATCCTTCAGTGACCCAGACTCAGTAAGTACCACTCTGCTGGTGATCCTTCAGTGACCCATACTCAGTAAGTACCACTCTGCTGGTGATCCTTCAGTGACCCAGACTCAGTAAGTACCACTCTGCTGATGATCCTTCAGTGACCCAGACTCATTAAGTAACACTCTGCTGGTGATCCTTCAGTGACCCAGACTCAGTAAGTACCACTCTGCTCGTGATCCTTCCGTGACCCAGACTCAGTAAGTACCATTCCGCTGGTGATCCTTCAGTGACCCAGACTCATTAAGTACCACTCTGCTGGTGATCCTTCAGTGACCCAGACTCAGTAAGTACCACTCTGCTGGTGATCCTTCAGTGACCCAGACTCAGTAAGTACCACTCTGCTGATGATCCTTCTGTGACCCAGACTCAGTAAGTACCACTCTGCTGGTGATCCTTCAGTGACCCAGACTCAGTAAGTACCACTCTGCTGGTGATCCTTCAGTGACCCAGACTCAGTAAGTACCACTCTGCTGGTGATCCTTCAGTGACCCAGACTCAGTAAGTACCACTCTGCTGGTGATCCTTCAGTGACCCAGACTCAGTAAGTACCACTCTGCTGGTGATCCTTCAGTGACCCAGACTCAGTAAGTACCACTCTGCTGGTGATCCTTCAGTGACCCAGACTCATTAAGTACCACTCTGCTGGTGATCCTTCAGTGACCCAGACTCAGTAAGTACCACTCTGCTGGTGATCCTTCAGTGACCCAGACTCATTAAGTACCACTCTGCTGGTGATCCTTCAGTGACCCAGACTCAGTAAGTACCACTCTGCTGATGATCCTTCAGTGACCCAGACTCATTAAGTAACACTCTGCTGGTGATCCTTCAGTGACCCAGACTCAGTAAGTACCACTCCGCTGATGATCCTTCAGTGACCCAGACTCAGTAAGTACCACTCTGCTGGTGATCCTTCAGTGACCCAGACTCAGTAAGTACCACTCTGCTGGTGATCCTTCAGTGACCCAGACTCATTAAGTACCACTCTGCTGGTGATCCTTCAGTGACCCAGACTCATTAAGTACCACTCTGCTGGTGATCCTTCAGTGACCCAGACTCAGTAAGTACCACTCTGCTGGTGATCCTTCAGTGACCCAGACTCATTAAGTACCACTCTGCTGGTGATCCTTCAGTGACCCAGACTCATTAAGTACCACTCTGCTGGTGATCCTTCAGTGACCCAGACTCAGTAAGTACCACTCTGCTGGTGATCCTTCAGTGACCCAGACTCAGTAAGTACCACTCCGCTGATGATCCTTCAGTGACCCAGACTCAGTAAGTACCACTCTGCTGGTGATCCTTCAGTGACCCAGACTCAGTAAGTACCACTCTGCTGATGATCCTTCAGTGACCCAGACTCAGTAAGTACCACTCTGCTGGTGATCCTTCAGTGACCCAGACTCAGTAAGTACCACTCTGCTGGTGATCCTTCAGTGACCCAGACTCAGTAAGTACCACTCTGCTGGTGATCCTTCAGTGACCCAGACTCAGTAAGTACCACTCTAAGTACCACTCTGGTGATCCTTCAGTGACCCAGACTCAGTAAGTACCACTCTGCTGGTGATCCTTCAGTGACCCAGACTCAGTAAGTACCACTCTGCTGATGATCCTTCAGTGACCCAGACTCAGTAAGTACCACTCTGCTGATGATCCTTCAGTGACCCAGACTCAGTAAGTACCACTCTGCTGATGATCCTTCAGTGACCCAGACTCACTCTGCTGATGATCCTTCAGTACCACTCTGCTGATGATCCTTCAGTGACCCAGACTCAGTAAGTACCACTCTGCTGGTGATCCTTCAGTGACCCAGACTCAGTAAGTACCACTCCGCTGATGATCCTTTGGTGACCCAGACTCAGTAAGTACCACTCTGCTGGTGATCCTTCAGTGACCTAGACTCATTAAGTACCACTCTGCTGGTGATCCTTCAGTGACCCAGACTCAGTAAGTACCACTCCGCTGATGATCCTTCGGTGACCCAGACTCAGTAAGTACCACTCTGCTGGTGATCCTTCAGTGACCCAGACTCAGTAAGTACCACTCTGCTGGTGATCCTTCAGTGACCCAGACTCATTAAGTACCACTCTGCTGGTGATCCTTCAGTGACCCAGACTCAGTAAGTACCACTCTGCTGGTGATCCTTCTCTCACACCTGCACTCTTCTTTCCATCTCTCTCTCCATTTATGTCTTCTTCTATGTTGTTCTTGCTTTCTAAATCGTTAATAGTCTTTCTATTTTTCTCTAAACCAATTTCTCTCACTGTTCATTCTTTCTCCACTTCTCTCTAAAACATTCTCTTTCATTTGTTCTCTCTTTACCTTGGGTCTGGGCCTGTCTCCCGGCTGATTAAACATGGCTGAACATCCTCTTCCTCTTTGGGTAGCTGTCTACCTGCACCATACAAAACAGCCTTGGGTCCAACACAGTGCAGCTTTTGATTATAAATTGTTCTCCTCCAGATCGATGTCCCCTCTCTCTGATATAGCACAGGTTGCGCCTCTAAACTGTTTCTAAGATGTTTGTTAAACATTGGACACATTTTGAATTGAGCTGCAGCAGCAGCGTTACAGTGTTACACTGGCTGAGAGCAGACATGTAAAGTCCCTGCTTGGCTGTGAAAGCCCTCTCCCTACTGTCTGTGAGCTCTGAATAAGTGTCCCGAATGGCACCCTATTCCCTACATAGTACACTACTTCTGACCATAGCCCTATGTGCCCTGGTCAAAAGTAGTGCACTATATAGGGAATATAGTGCCATTTTGGACGCAGGCTGAGTTCTCTTCTCAAAGCCCAGAGAAGTTGGCTCTACAGGGAAGCCAACAAGCTTATCTCTCACTGTTCCTATTGACAGCTTGTTGTGCATTTTATGAATAACAAGTTAGGCTTCAGCTGCTTGGTTTCAACATCATCTCTATGCATCCCAAATCGCATTCTTTATATAGTGCAGAGCCCTGTGGGCCCTGGTCAAAAGGGCATAAGATGACTAAATAGGGAATAGGATGACATTTGGGATGCAGCCCTGGTGTGTGTTGCTAACAAGTCGTAAGAGTGGTATCAATGAGTACACAAGTTTACATTTCCCTGCCAGTCTGGACACGTTTACAACCTGTAGGGAACACACACAGGGGGGTGGAGAGATAACTAGTCAGCCTCTAACAGGAGAGATAACTGGGGAGCCTCTAAGACAAGAGATAACTAGTCAGCCTCTAACAGGAGAGATAACTGGGGAGCCTCTAAGACAAGAGATAACTAGTCAGCCTCTAACAGGAGAGATAACTGGGGAGCCTCTAAGACAAGAGATAACTAGTCAGCCTCTAACAGGAGAGATAACTGGGGAGCCTCTAAGACAAGAGATAACTGGGGAGCCTCTAACAGGAGAGATAACTGGGGAGCCTCTAACACATGAGTTTGCGGGGAGCTAACGGGAGAGTTACTGGCTCGTGGCCTTTCATTACCAGGAAAGTAAGCATCCCCTCATGCATGACGTACACACACCAACACACCCACACACAGAAGCCTGGGGGCTAAGAGGGATCAATAACACACATGATAATACCATAGATCTCACCTATAGCCTAGATTAGACTGCATGTAGACCCCTCCTATACACATATATAGAGAGAGAGATGGTCCTCCTCCACTTGGTGGAGGCCTGATACAGGCAGAGAGAGATGCTCCTCCTCCCCTGGGTGGAGGCCTGATACAGGGAGAGAGAGATGCTCCTCCTCCCCTGGGTGGAGGCCTGATAAGGGAGAGAGAGATGCTCCTCCTCCCCTGGGTGGAGGCCTGATACAGGGAGAGACAGATGCTCCTCCTCCCCTGGGTGGAGGCCTGATACAGGGAGAGAGAGATGTCCCTCCTCCCCTGGGTGTATGATTGGTAAAGATCGAACAATCCCCCTTCTGCAGAGTGTTTAATCATGTCTATCCGTCTCCTGGGATCAGGCTGGGAATGAGGATTGATTGGTTTGGACTTACATATCAGTGCAGACCACCTAACCTGAGCATGTGGAGTTTATCTTCGTAGAGGGAGAGAGAGATGAGGGCTACATCTACTATGGATGCATGCCAAATGACACCCTATTCCCTACATAGTGCACCACTTGACAGGAGCCAATAGGGCTCTATATAGGGAATAGGGTGCCATTTGGGAAGGAGCCCTTGTGGCTCTCATAATGCTCCATTTCTCTATGGCTGCGTCTAAAACAGAGCCCGTATATACTTCTGGGGAAAGCCAGGGGCACTATATAGGGAATAGGGTGCCATTTAGGAGACAGGGTGCCATTTGGGAGACAGACCCTGCCTGTACTGCTCTCCTCCACACTCAGGTCACACAGCACAGCCTGTTATGCTAAATTCAACCTTTACTTCTGCCACCATCATTTCCCTCGGGTTTTAGAGAGAAGCCACGGTGGACTAGGAGGAATTCTAAACTACACTCTTAGAAAAAAGGGTTCCAAAAGGGTTCTTCGGCTGTCCCCATAGGAGAAGCCTTTTGGGTTCCATGTACAACCCTCCGTGGAAAGAGTTTCACATGGAACCCAAAAGGGTTCTACCAGGAACCAAAAGAGTTCTCCCTTGAACCAAAAATGGTTCCACCTGGATCTAAAAAAAGTTATCCTACGGGGAGAGCCGAAGAACCCTTTTAGGTTCTAGATAGTATATTTTTTTGTAAGAGTGTAGCCTGGCTGACATCTTATGTGGATACATCTGTAGTTGATACATCTGTAGTTGATACATCTGTAGTGGATACATCTGTAGTTGATACATCTGTAGTGGATACATCTGTAGTTGATACATCTGTAGTTGATACATCTGTAGTTGATACATCTGTAGTGGATACATCTGTAGTTGATACATCTGTAGTGGATACATCTGTAGTTGATACATCTGTAGTTGATACATCTGTAGTGGATACATCTGTAGTTGATACATCTGTAGTGGATACATCTGTAGTTGATACATCTGTAGTGGATACATCTGTAGTTGATACATCTGTAGTGGATACATCTGTAGTTGATACATCTGTAGTGGATACATCTGTAGTTGATACATCTGTAGTGGATACATCTGTAGTGGGATACATCTGTAGTTGATACATCTGTAGTGGGATACATCTGTAGTGGGATACATCTGTAGTGGGATACATCTGTAGTGGTATACATCTGTAGTGGATACATCTGTAGTTGATACATCTGTAGTGGATACATCTGTAGTGGATACATCTGTAGTGGATACATCTGTAGTGGATACATCTGTAGTGGATACATCTGTAGCGGATACATCTGTAGTGGGATACATCTGTAGTGGATACATCTGTAGTGGGATACATCTGTAGTGGATACATCTGTAGTGGATACATCTGTAGTTGATACATCTGTAGTGGATACATCTGTAGTGGATACATTTGTAGTTGATACATCTGTAGTTGATACATCTGTAGTGGATACATCTGTAGTGGATACATCTGTAGTGGATACATCTGTAGTTGATACATCTGTAGTGGATACATCTGTAGTGGATACATTTGTAGTTGATACATCTGTAGTTGATACATCTGTAGTGGATACATCTGTAGTGGATACATCTGTAGTGGGATACATCTGTAGTGGATACATCTGTAGTGGGATACATCTGTAGTTGATACATCTGTAGTTGATACATCTGTAGTTGATACATCTGTAGTGGGATACATCTGTAGTTGATACATCTGTAGTGGGATACATCTGTAGTGGGATACATCTGTAGTTGATACATCTGTAGTGGGATGCATCTGTAGTTGATACATCTGTAGTGGATACATCTGTAGTTGATACATCTGTAGTGGGATACATCTGTAGTGGATACATCTGTAGTTGATACATCTGTAGTGGGATACATCTGTAGTGGATACATATGTAGTGGATACATCTGTAGTGGATACATCTGTAGTTGATACATCTGTAGTGGATACATCTGTAGTGGATACATCTGTAGTGGGATACATCTGTAGTGGATACATCTGTAGTGGATACATCTGTAGTTGATACATCTGTAGTGGATACATCTGTAGTTGATACATCTGTAGTTGATACATCTGTAGTTGATACATCTGTAGTGGATACATCTGTAGTTGATACATCTGTAGTGGGATACATCTGTAGTTGATACATCTGTAGTTGATACATCTGTAGTTGATACATCTGTAGTGGATACATCTGTAGTGGATACATCTGTAGTGGGATACATCTGTAGTGGATACATCTGTAGTGGGATACATCTGTAGTGGGATACATCTGTAGTTGATACATCTGTAGTGGATACATCTGTAGTGGGATACATCTGTAGTTGATACATCTGTAGTTGATACATCTGTAGTTGATACATCTGTAGTGGGATACATCTGTAGTTGATACATCTGTAGTGGGATACATCTGTAGTTGATACATCTGTAGTGGATACATCTTATGTGGATAAATCTGTAGTGGATAAATCTGTAGGGACGTCAGTCTATTCTAAATGATGCTCACATTTACTGAAGGATTCATTTCATTACCTCTCATCATATAATTGTTCAATATTATTACATTTTTGTCATTCAACAGATGCTCTTATCCAAAGTGACTTCGAGAAGAAATTAGGGTTAAGTGCCTTGCTCAAGGGCACATTGGCAGATTTGTGACTTTTCGGTTACTGGCCCAAAGCTCTTCACTGCTAAGCTACCTACACTGCATTTGGAAAGTATTCAGACTCCTTCTCTTTTTCACATTGTTACGTTATAATTACGTTATAATTACGTTATAAGCTAATTCTAAAATTGATGAAAAAATAATAACACTCGCCAATTTACACAAAATACCCCAAAATGACAAAACGAAAACAGGTTTTTAGAAATGTTTGGAATTTTATATATAAGAAAACAGAAATACCTTATTTACATAAATATTCAGACCCTTTGCTAGAAGACTCGAAATTGAGCTCAGGTGCATTCTGTTTCCATTGATCATCCTTGAGATGTTTCTACAACTTGGAATCCATCAGTGCTAAATTCAATTGATTGGACATGATTTGGGAAGGCACACAGTTGACATGTATGTCAGAGCAAGAAACAAGCCATGAGGTTGAAGGAATTGTCCGTAGAGCTCCGAGACAGGATTGTGTCAAGGCACAGATCTGGGGAAGGGTACCAAAAAATGTTTGCAGCATTGAAGGTCCCCAAGAACACAGTGGCCTCCACGTTCTTAAATGGAAGAAGTTTGGAACCACCAAGACTCTTTCTAGAGCTGGCTTGCTGGCCAAACTGAGCAGTCAGTGGAGAAGGGTCTTGGTCAAGGAGGTGACCAAGAACCCGATGGTCACTCCGACACAGCTCTAGAGTTCCTCTCTGGAGATGGGAAAACCTTTCAGAAGGACAACCATCTCTGCAGCACTCCACCAATCAGGCCTTTATGGTAGAGTGGCCAGATGGAAGCCACTCCTCAGCAAAACACACATAACAGCCCGCTTGGAGTTTGCCAAAAGGCACCTAAAGGACTCTCAGACCATGAGAAACAAGATTATCTGGTCTGATGAAACCAAGATGGAACTCTTTGGCCTGAATGCCACACGTGACGTCTGGAGGAAACCTGGCACCAACCCTATGGTGAAGCATGGTGGTGGCACCAACCCTACGGTGAAGCTTGGTGGTGGCACCAACCCTACGGTGAAGCATGGTGGCGGCAGTATCAAGCTGTGGGGATGTTTTTCAGCAGCAGGGACTGTGAGACTAATCAGAATCGAGGGAAAGATGAACGGAGCAAAGTACAGAGAGATTATTGATGAAATCGTGAAAACCTAGGGGTCTGAATACTTTCCGAAACGATTGTAGCAGTGAGCGGCAATACTGTAGCTGTGAGGGGATATACTGTAACTGTGAGGAGGGTATTCTATAGCTGTGACGGGTCTATACTGTAGCTGTGAGAGGCTATACTGTAGCTGTGAGGGGCTATACAATAGCTGTGAGAGGCTATACTGTAACTGTGAGGGGCTATACTGTAACTGTGAGGGGCTATACTGTAGCTGTGAGGGGCTATACTGTAACTGTGAGGGGCTATACTGTAACTGTGAGGGGGGTATTCTATAGCTGTGAGGGGCTATACTGTAGCCGTGATGGGCTATAATATTACTATGAGGGGCTATACTGTAGCTGTGACGGGTCTATACTGTAGCTGTGAGAGGCTATACTGTAGCTGTGAGGGGCTATACAATAGCTGTGATGGGCTATACTGTAACTGTGAGGGGCTATACAATAATTGTGAGGGGCTATACTATAAATGTGAGAGGCTATACAGAACTTTGAGGGGCTATACTATAGCTGTGAGGGGCTATACTGTAGCTGTGAGGGGCTATACTGTAACTGTGAGGGGCTAAACTGTAGCTGTGAGGGGCTATACTGTAGCTGTGAGGGGCTATACTGTAGCTGTGAGGGGCTATACTATAGCTGTGAGGGGCTACACTGTAACTGTGAGGGGCTATACTGTAACTGTGAGGGGCTATACTGTACATCTTCCCCATCCTCCTCTCTCTCTGTTCTCTAAGTGGTTTTCAGACCAGCAGTGGATGATGTGGGTGTGTGACTGGGGCTTTGAGTCACCAACTCTCTCCACTTATCTCATTCACCCTCCTAGTCACAGTACCTCCGGAAAGAGTGAATACCTGTCACGCCCCATCTCCCTACCTGGACTGAATTCAACTCCAGCAGAGGAGACTTTTCTGATGAGTGGCTGATAAAAGCAGAATAACCTTGAGTCATCAGGCCTCCTGCAGTTCCCTGGCCTACGTAACCACTGCACTTTATAGTCTATTCAGCCAGCTAGCTACCAATTGTACTCGCAACACCGGCACATACATATTAAATGGATGTATTGAGGAAATGTAATAAGCTTCTCTTTGATCACAGCACAATATATCCAGGCAGGGTTCCTAAAGCAGAGATTCAGGCTGCCCCGGTTCAAATAAGGTATTGCTCCCCCATTGCACTCTGGAAGCTCCAGTCTGGTTCCTTCTTCACTGCTTTTAGATGGAAGGTACTTCTATCTGCACTTTCCACAGTTACGGACTTCCAACACCATTCAATTATAGCCCTGATCCTCTACTCTGGGGTTTATTAGTTGTACTGTACCATGTTGATGTGCGATTTTGACCTTTTAA
This sequence comes from Oncorhynchus keta, assembly GCF_023373465.1. Taxonomy (NCBI): domain Eukaryota; kingdom Metazoa; phylum Chordata; class Actinopteri; order Salmoniformes; family Salmonidae; genus Oncorhynchus; species Oncorhynchus keta. Next base: position 75,297,800 of record NC_068424.1, read on the forward strand.
GTTTTTTTCTCAGATACCTCATATTGCCTCTCTCTTACTGCTATAAGAGGCACTCAGGTTTTACAGTTTCTCTCTTTCTCTCCCTCCCTCTCTCTCTTTCACTCCATCTCTCTTTCTCTTTCTCTCTCTCTCTCCCTCTCTTTCTCTCCCTCTCTTTCTCTCTCTGCCTCTCTTCATCTCTCCCTTTCTGCCCACCCTCTCTGTCTCTCTCTCTCTCTGTCTCTCTCTCACAGACAATGCTAAAGGACGACTCTTTGCTACTCATACCAAATGTGCTGAAGGTGTTCCTGGAGAATGGTCAGATCAAGTCCTTTACGTTTGACAGCCGCACCACTGTCAGGGTACGTATACAGTGTATGATCCAATTTGTAAACGTTACCAACAGAGTGAATGTGAAAATGGGTTCAAAATGGTCGCCCTCTGCTGGTGATTTGCAGGATGTGCAATGACACAAGTAATAGGAGGGTTTTGATTGGTTACATTGCCTACTATGTGCCAATATTTCTGTATAAAATATTATCTGTTACTCTAAAACTACCAGAGATCCATGTCTGTAACTTTGATATGCCCGAAGAGTATATTATGTTCAACAATAGATTGTAAAATACTACTCATATTACAGAGTAAGCAGTAAAGCTTCATATATCACAAAAAGTTGCTTAACATCTTAAAGGAGGCTTGGGTAATCCTAAAATGTCACAAATGTTCCAACTTCAATTATTTATTTCTCAATTATGCTTTAAAATACAACTGTCAAATATTTGTCCAAAAATCTGGGTATTTAAAAAATATATTTTTATGCCCATTTAATCCCACCACAGTGTCCGATTTCAAATAGGCTTTACAGCGAAAGCACCACAAACGATTATGTTAGGTCACAACCAACTCACAGAAAAATTCAGCCATTTTTCCAGCCAAAGAGAGGAGTCACAAAAAGCACAAATAGAGATAAAATGAATCACTAACCTTTGATGATCTTCATCAGATGACACTCATAGGACTTCATGTTACACAATATATGTATGTTTTGTTTGATAAAGTTAATATTTATATAAGACAATCTCAGTATACATTGTTCACTAGTTCCAAAAACATCCGGTGATATTGCAGAGAGCCACATCATTTCAAAAAGTCTTTACGGAAAAAGCAAACCATGCAATAATCTGAGACGGCACTCAGAAAAAAAATGTATCCACCATGTTGGAGTCAACAGAAATCAGAAATATTCCCTTACCTTTGATGATTTTCATCAGAATGCACTCCCAGGAATCCTAGTTCCAAAATAAATGCTTGATTTGTTCGATAATGTCCATTATTTATATCCAAGTAGCTACTTTTGTTAGCTCGTTTAGTACACAAATCCAAACGCTCGTGCAGGTCTAGCCCAACGTAGGACAAAAACTTCAAAAGGTTATATTACAGGTAGAAGAAACTTGTCAAACTAAGTATAGAATCAATCTTTAGGATGTTGTTATCAAGAATCTTCAATAACGTTCCAAACAGAGAATTCCTATGTCTGTAAAGAAGCAATGGAACGCAGGTCGCTCTCATGTGAAATGCGCGTGACCAGGACCTGGCTCTCTGCCAGACCACTGACTCAAACAGCTTCCATCCGGCTCCACAACACAGTAGAAGTCTCATTCAAGTTTCTAAAGACCGTTGACATTTAGTGGAAGCCCTAGGAAGTTCAACTTGATCCATATTCCACTGTGTTTTCAATAGGGGCTGGGTTGAAAATCGACCAACCTCAGAATTCCCACTTCCTGTTTGGATTTCTTCTCAGGTTTTTGCCTGCCATAAGAGTTCTGTTATACTCACAGACATCATTCAGTGTTTTCTATCCAATACTAATGATAATATGCACATATTAGCAACTGGGACTGAGGAGCAGGCCATTTAATCTGGGCACCTCTGGGCACCTTTCATCCAAGCTACTCAATACTGCCCCTGCAGCCATAATAAGTTTTAAACTGCACATGAAATGCAAACATATTGACTACCCACTGAATCAACATTGTTTCCACATCATAAACAAAATGCTGGGGAATCAACATGGAAAACTGATTGGATATTCAAAATGTCATCAACGTAAGGGAATCCAACTTTTAACCTAAATTCAATGACAGGGGGAATTATTTGATTAGTTGATTTCACATTAGTTGACAACTAAACCAAATGTAAATCAAAACTAGACGTTGAACTGGCATCTGTGCCCAATGGGTGTAACCATCACTTCCCCCCCCCCAAAATAAATATCTAATGACATCAATAATGGTAAGACTCACTCCACAGTATATGAAGAATAGGCTTCGTTCTGAGAAGCCCACTTCCTTCAATTCACAGTATTTTATAATGTCTGTGGTTACGTCTCAAATGGCACCCTATTCCCTATGTAGTGCAGTACTTTTGACCCAAGCGTGAGTCAAAAGTAGTGCACTAAAAAGGGAATAGGGTGCCATTTGGTACACAAGATGTAATATTGTAATGACATCCAGCAGTCAGACAGGAGACACTGTCAGGCTCATTGTCATTGTCAGGCTCTCACTGTCAGGCTCTCACTGTCAGGCTCTCATTGTCAGGAGACACTGTCAGGCTCTCACTGTCAGGCTCTCATTGTCATGCTCTCACTGTCAGGAGACACTGTCAGGCTCTCACTGTCAGGCTCTCATTGTCAGGAGACACTGTCAGGCTCTCACTGTCAGGCTCTCATTGTCAGGCTCTCACTGTCAGGAGACACTGTCAGGCTCTCATTGTCAGGCTCTCACTGTCAGGAGACACTGTCAGGCTCTCACTGTCAGGCTCTCATTGTCAGGAGACACTATCAGGCTCTCACTGTCAGGCTCTCATTGTCAGGAGACACTGTCAGGCTCTCACTGTTAGGCTCTCACTGTCAGGCTCTCACTGTCAGGAGACACTGTCAGGCTCTCACTGTCAGGAGACACTGTCAGGCTCTCATTGTCAGGCTCTCACTGTCAGGCTCTCACTGTCAGGAGACACTGTCAGGCTCTCATTGTCAGGCTCTCATTGTCAGGAGACACTGTCAGGCTCTCACTGTCAGGCTCTCATTGTCAGGCTCTCACTGTCAGGAGACACTGTCAGGCTCTCACTGTCAGGCTCTCATTGTCAGGAGACACTGTCAGGCTCTCACTGTCAGGCTCTCATTGTCAGGCTCTCACTGTCAGGAGACACTGTCAGGCTCTCACTGTCAGGCTCTCATTGTCAGGAGACACTGTCAGGCTCTCACTGTCAGGCTCTCATTGTCAGGCTCTCACTGTCAGGCTCTCATTGTCAGGGTCTCACTGTCAGGAGACACTGTCAGGCTCTCATTGTCAGGCTCTCACTGTCAGGAGACACTGTCAGGCTCTCATTGTCAGGCTCTCACTGTCAGGTTCTCACTGTCAGGCTCTCACTGTCAGGCTCTCATTGTCAGGCTCTCACTGTCAGGCTCTCACTGTCAGGCTCTCGCTGTCAGGAGACACTGTCAGGCTCTCACTGTCAGACTCTCACTGTCAGGCTCTCACTGTCAGGCTCTCACTGTCAGGCTCTCACTGTCAGGAGACACTGTCAGGCTCTCACTGTCAGACTCTCACTGTCAGACTCTCACTGTCAGGAGACACTGCCAGACTCTCACTGTCAGGCTCTGAGACGACTCTGATATCTCTTACCATTAAGACACAATATTAGATTTCAGAAATGTATTTTCCAGTTCATTGAGGGAGAGCGTGATGGAGAAATGGATGGAGAGAGAGAGAGAGAGAAAGGACAGAGAAAGGGAGGGAGAGATATAAAGGGGAAATGGATATGTATATATATATATATTTTTTTTAAGGGGGAGGGGGACATAAAGGGAGGGAGAGACATAAAGGGAGAAAGGGAGGGAGGGAGGGAGGGAGGGAGGGAGGGAGGGGGAGGGAGGGAGGGAGGGAGGGGGAGGGAGGGAAATGGAGGGAGAAATGGGAGGGACATAAATGGAGAGAAATGAATAGAGAGAGAACGTGAGGGAGCGAGAAAGAGAGGGGTAAAAGAGCTCTACTGTGGCCTAATTAAATGGAATCACATTCAAATGTAAAATGCAAATCAATCAATTGCACTATAGGACGCCACACCAGATCTCTTCAGTGAATAACGTGTACATTTCCATTCAATTGTACCATTTACGCCGTATAGTGACAATGACTTTCCACCTGACTGAAATGACTATTTATTTCCCCATCCACTTTGTGTTGCATCAGATTGTTGTCATTGTAATCCTTGGTCACTGTTGCCCATACAGCTTATCCTTGTTTTGTTTTAGCAGACAGTCAGTTTGTTTCTGCACCACTGTGATTCAAGGTGAATGCATCTCCATCTCTGCTGCTAGGACATTCATCCACCATCAACCCTTCCATTTAGGAGACTACAGTACTCAAACTAACTGTTACAATAGGTCACTGGCTGCACATACACACGCACACACACACACACACACACACACACACACACACACACACACACACACACACACACACACACACACACACACACACACATTGTTCATAGACTAACAACACTCATGACATTGCTCATGAAGCCACAAGGAACAGAGTGAAGAATACACTGTGGCTCAGTCCCAAATGGCCCCCTATTACCTAAACTACATAGTCCCGAATAGAACCCTATTACTAAAAGTATACAGTCCCAAATAGCCCCCTGTTACCTAAAGTATATAGTCCTAAATAGAACCCTATTACCTAAAGTATATCGTCCTAAATAGAACCCTATTCTCTAAAGTATATAGTCCTAAATAGAACCCTATTACCTAAAGTATATAGTCCTAAATAGAACCCTATTACCTAAAGTATATAGTCCTAAATAGAACCCTATTACCTAAAGTATATAGTCCTAAATAGAACCCTATTCTCTAAAGTATATAGTCCTAAATAGAACTCTATTCTCTAAAGTATATAGTCCTAAATAGAACCCTATTCTCTAAAGTATATAGTCCTAAATAGAACCCTATTACCTAAAGTATATAGTCCTAAATAGAACCCTATTACCTAAAGTATATAGTCCTAAATAGAACCCTATTCTCTAAAGTATATAGTCCTAAATAGAACCATATTACCTAAAGTATATAGTCCTAAATAGAACCCTATTCTCTAAAGTATATAGTCCTAAATAGAACCCTATTACCTAAAGTATATAGTCCTAAATAGAACCCTATTACCTAAAGTATATAGTCCTAAATAGAACCCTATTCTCTAAAGTATATAGTCCTAAATAGAACCATATTACCTAAAGTATATAGTCCTAAATAGAACCCTATTACCTAATGTAACGGTTCTCTTTAGGTGAAGGAGAGTCGGACCAAAATGCAGCGTGTAGATTGCGATCCATGTTTAATGAACAAACGTAAACACGAATCAATACAAACACTACAAAACAATAAACGTAACGAAAACCAAAAGAGCCTAATACTGGTGCACATACACACAGAACAAGGACATCAAGACACTAAGGACAATCACCCACAAAACCCAACACAAAACAGGCTACCTAAATATGGTTCCCAATCAGAGACAATGACTAACACCTGCCTCTGATTGAGAACCATATCAGGCCAAACATAGAAATAGACAAACCAGACACACAACATAGAATGCCCACCCAGCTCACGTCCTGACCAACACTAAAACAAGGAAAACACATACGAACGATGGTCAGACCGTGACACCTAAAGTATATAGTCCTAAATAGAACCTTATTACCTAAAGTATATAGTCCTAAATAGAACCCTATTACCTAGTATATAGTCCTAAATAGAACCCTATTACCTAAAGTATATAGTCCTAAATATAACCCTATTACTTAAAGTATATAGTCCTAAATAGAACCCTATTACCTAAAGTATATAGTCCTAAATAGAACCCTATTCCCTAAAGTATATAGTCCCAAATGGCACAGTGGTATTTTCCTCTGGCAGGTCATCATAGTGCAGATAGGGAATGACCTCTGAAGCCCTCAATGGAGAAAATAACTTAATAAAATCATTTGGTGTATTGGTGGCAGAATAATCAACATAGCACAGATTCACATAACACAGGAGGACAGTTAAGTATTTTATAAATACTGCAAGAGATAAATGCTATCCATCTCTCTTTCTTTCTCTCTCTCTAGGATGTGATCTCGTCCCTGCAGGACCGCCTGTCCCTGCGTTACATCGAGCACTTTGCCTTGGTGCTGGAGTCAGGTGGGCTGGACCAGAACCAGAGACTACACCTGCTGCAGGAGAACCAGCCGCTCTCACATGTAAGGGAGCCAACAGTTACTGTATTCCTCCTGATTACTGTGTTACAGTCATTCAAAGAGCAGTGTGGGTGTAATATAGCCTGGTTAAACCAGACCGAATTCTGTGCTCAATGGAGAGTCCGGCTCAACCAGGCTAGATTGAATGGTATCACCACATTCAAATTAGAATCACTACCAAGGACAAAGCCCTTCAGACCATTGCAGTTTGACCGGTTCTCGTGTTTACACTCATAAAAATAAAATCCTGTAGAATATATATATATATTACACTCTCACTGTCCAATGAATAGCTGTGTTTGTCAACTATGTTGGGAGGGAAGCTGTTAAGATATAGATGTTATTCATGCCGTCTCCCTCTCTCTCCTCAGGTGGTGCACAGGACGTATTTCCAGGGGATGAAGTGTCTCTTCCGCATCTGTTTCTTCCCCAAGGACCCGGCAGACCTGCTCAGGAGGGACCCTGCAGCCTTCGAGTACCTCTACATACAGGTATGGATACAGCCTTCGAGTACCTCTACATACAGGTATGGATACAGCCTGCAGGTACCTCTACATACAGGTATGTATACAGCCTGCAGGTACCTCTACATACAGGTATGGATACAGCCTTCGAGTACCTCTACATACAGGTATGGATACAGCCTGCAGGTACCTCTACATACAGGTATGTATACAGCCTGCAGGTACCTCTACATACAGGTATGTATACAGCCTGCAGGTACCTCTACATACAGGTATGTATACAGCCTGCAGGTACCTCTACATACAGGTATGGATACAGCCTTCGAGTACCTCTACATACAGGTATGTATACAGCCTGCAGGTACCTCTACATACAGGTATGTATACAGCCTGCAGGTACATCTACAGCTAGGAATTAAGCCTGCAGGTACCTCTACAGCTAGGGATATAGCCTTCAGATACCTCTACAGCTAGGGGTATATCCTTCAGGTACCTCTACAGCTAGGGATATAGCCTTCACATACCTCTACAGCTAGGGATATAGCCTTCAGGTACCTCTACAGCTAGGGATATAGCCTTCAGATACCTCTACAGCTAGGAATATAGCCTTCAGGTACCTCTACAGCAAGGAATATAGCCTGCAGGTACCTCTACAGCTAGGAATATAGCCTGCAGGTACCTCTACAGCTAGGAACATAGTCTGCAGGTACCTTTACAGCTAGGAATATAGCCTTCAGGTACCTCTACAGCTAGGAATATAGCCTGCAGGTACCTCTACAGCTAGGAATATAGCCTGCAGGTACCACTACAGCTAGGGATATAGCCTGCAGGTACCTCTACAGCTAGGGATATAGCCTTCAGATACCTCTACAGCTAGGAATATAGCCTGCAGGTACCTCTACAGCTAGGAATATAGCCTGCAGGTACCTCTACAGCTAGGAATATAGCCTGCAGGTACCTCTACAGCTAGGGATATAGCCTTCACATACCTCTACAGCTAGGGATATAGCCTGCAGGTACCTCTACAGCTAGGAATATAGCCTGCAGGTACCTCTACAGCTAGAAATACAGCCTGCAGGTACCTCTACAGCTAGGAATATAGCCTTCAGATACCTCTACAGCTAGGAATATAGCCTGCAGGTACCTCAACAGCTAGGAATATAGCCTGCAGGTACCTCTACAGCTAGGAATATAGCCTGCAGGTACCTCTACAGCTAGGAATATAGCCTGCAGGTACCTCTACAGCTAGGAATATAGCCTGCAGGTACCTCTACAGCAAGGAATATAGCCTGCAGGTACCTCTACAGCTAGGAATATAGCCTGCAGGTACCTCTACAGCTAGGAATATAGCCTGCAGGTACCTCTACAGCTAGGAATATAGCCTGCAGGTACCTCTACAGCTAGGAATATAGCCTGCAGGTACCTCTACAGCAAGGAAAATATAGCCTGCAGGTACCTCTACAGCTAGGAATATAGCCTGCAGGTACCTCTACAGCAAGGAATATAGCCTGCAGGTACCTCTACAGCAAGGAATATAGCCTGCAGGTACCTCTACAGCAAGGAATATAGCCTGCAGGTACCTCTACAGCTAGGGATATAGCCTTCAGGTACCTCTACAGCTAGGGGTATATCCTTCAGGTACCTCTACAGTTAGGGATATAGCCTGCAGGTTCCTCTACAGCTAGGAATATAGCCTGCAGGTACCTCTACAGCTAGGAATATAGCCTGCAGGTACCTCTACAGCTAGGAATATAGCCTGCAGGTACCTCTACAGCTTGGAATATAGCCTTCAGATACCTCTACAGCTAGGGATATATCCTTCAGGTACCTCTACAGTTAGGGATATAGCCTGCAGGTACCTCTACAGCTAGGGATATAGCCTTCAGGTACCTCTACAGCTAGGGATATAGCCTTCAGGTACCTCTACAGCTAGGGATATAGCCTTCAGGTACCTCTACAGCTAGGGATATAGCCTGCAGGTACCTCTACAGCTAGGGATATAGCCTTCAGGTACCTCTACAGCTAGGGATATAGCCTGCAGGTACCTCTACAGCTAGGAATATAGCCTGCAGGTACCTCTACAGCTAGGAATATAGCCTGCAGGTACCTCTACAGCTAGGAATATAGTCTACAGGTACCTCTACAGCTAGGAATATAGCCTGCAGGTACCTCTACAGCTAGGAATATAGCCTGCAGGTACCTCTACAGCTAGGAATATAGCCTGCAGGTACCTCTACAGCTAGTGATATAGCCTTCAGGTATCTCTACAGCTAGGGATATAGCCTTCAGGTACCTCTACAGCTTGGAATATAGCCTGCAGGTACCTCTACAGCTCGGGATATAGCCTTCAGGTACCTCTACAGCTGGTGATTTAGCCTTCAGGTACCTCTACAGCTAGGAATATAGCCTGCAGGTACCTCTACAGCTAGGGATATAGCCTTCAGGTACCTCTACAGCTAGGAATATAGCCTGCAGGTACATCTACAGCTAGAGATATAGCCTTCAGGTACCTCTACAGCTAGGAATATAGCCTGCAGGTACCTCTACAGCTAGGAATATAGCCTGCAGGTACCTCTACAGCTAGGAATATAGCCTTCAGATACCTCTACAGCTAGGGATATAGCCTTCAGGTACCTCTACAGCTAGGAATATAGCCTTCAGGTACCTCTACAGCTAGGAATATAGCCTTCAGGTACCTCTACAGCTAGGGATATAGCCTTCAGGTACCTCTACAGCTAGGGATATAGCCTGCAGGTACCTCTACAGCTAGGGATATAGCCTTCAGGTACCTCTACAGCTAGGAATATAGCCTGCAGGTAAATCTACAGCTAGGGATATAGCCTTCAGGTACCTCTACAGCTCGGGATATAGCCTGCAGGTACCTCTACAGCTAGGAATATAGCCTGCAGGTACCTCTACAGCTAGTGATATAGCCTTCAGGTACCTCTACAGCTCGGAATATAGCCTGCAGGTACCTCTACAGCTAGGGATATAGCCTTCAGGTACCTCTACAGTTAGGGATATAGCCTTCAGGTACATGTAGGTGGGGATACCATGGATACAGACCTCATGGTTCTGTTTGTATCGTCAAGGGGTTCTTTCTGCAGCGGAACCCCTCAGCCCACTGAGCCAACAAAAGGATTAGAACTTCTGGCACAAATGAGTAGTTCCAGAATTATGACCTTCTCCATCGCATTCTAGAATGTTACCAAAAGCAATTTCACATTACGTCCAACACAAATAAATGAAGTAACCAGTGCATCTTCAATATCTCTGTGTCTCGCCCCTTTGCATGAAATTGCTGGAAGAGGTTCCTGACAAGGACATCCATCTCTGTTATCGCTGTGCCTAAAACTGTACAACCGGAATAACATGACATTACCCCCTCCCCACCACAGAGTCGCAATGACGTCATCAAAGAGCGCTTCGGCATGGACTGGAAGTCTGATGTCACACTGCGGCTGGCGGCGCTTCATATCTACATCACAGTGTCGTCGGCCAGACCCAATCAGAAGATCTCCCTCAAGAATGTGGAGTAAGTGTGTGTGTGTGTGTGTGTGTGTGTGTGTGTGTGTGTGTGTGTGTGTGTGTGTGTGTGTGTGTGTGTGTGTGTGTGTGTGTGTGTGTGTGTGTGTGTGTGTGTGTGTGTGTGTGTGTGTGTGTGTGTGTGTGTGTGTGTGTGTGTGTGTGTGTGCGTGCGTGCATGCGTTTGTGTCTGTCTGTCTGTCTGTCTGTTTTATGACAAAATGGATCCCTCAGCTGCATGACTCATCTCTCAGTCACCTCAAAGACCGAAATGCGTGTCTCCGTATTCCATTATATTTCATTAAAAATGTCTCAGCTCTAATGTGCAGAAGTGTGGTATCCAGCTGAGCTTCTAAAAGTATATCAAAATGATCCATAATGGATCCATCTAATATTAAAAACAGAAACCACTCAAACCACGAGCTCAAGTTACTCTGACACCAAGAAATTACAATTCCCTCAGGCCACACATTTAGTCATATCCCCAACTTACCAGATAACTAGATCACTCTGACTGACAGACATACCAACTATCTAGATCACTCTGACTGAAATGACCAGATAACTAGATCCCTCTGACAGACATTACCAGATAACTAGATCCCTCTGACTGACATTACCAGATAACTAGATCCCTCTGACTGACATTACCAGATAACTAGATCCCTCTGACTGACATTACCAGATAACTAGATCCCTCTGACTGACATTACCAGATAACTAGATCCCTCTGACTGACAGACATTACCAGATAACTAGATCCCTCTGACTGACAGACATTACCAGATAACTAGATCCCTCTGACTGACAGACATTACCAGATAACTAGATCCCTCTGACTGAAATTACCAGATAACTAGATCACTCTGAGTGACAGACATTACCAGATAACTAGATCCCTCTGACTGAAATTACCAGATAACTAGATCACTCTGAGTGACAGACATTACCAGATAACTAGATCCCTCTGGCTGACAGACATTACCAGATAACTAGATCCCTCTGGCTGACAGACATTACCAGATAACTAGATCCCTCTGACTGACAGACATTACCAGATAACTAGATCCCTCTGACTGAAATTACCAGATAACTAGATCACTCTGAGTGACAGACATTACCAGACAACTACATCACTCTGACAGACGCTACCAGATAACTACGCTGAACAAAAATATAAATTCAACATGTAAAGTGTTGGTCCCATGTTTCATGAGCTGAAATTAAAGATCCCAGACATTTTGCATTCGTACAAAAAACGTATTTCTCTCAAATTTTGTTTACAAAGTTATTTACATGCCTGTTACTGAGCATTTCTCCTTTTGCCAAGATAATCCATCCACCTGACAGGTGTGGCATATCAAGAAGCTGATTAAACAGCATGATCATTTCACAGGTGCACATTTCTCTACCATGAGCCGCCTCCAAAAGTTGTTTTAGAGAATTTGGCAGTACGTCCAATCGGCCTCACAACCACAGTCAGTCCACGTGTAACCACGCCAGCCCAGGACCTCCACATCCAGCTTCTTCACCTGTGGGATCGTCTGAGACCAGCCACCCGGTCAGCTGATGAAACTGTGGGTTTGCACAACCGAAGAATTTCTGCACAAACTTTTAGAAACCGTCTCAGGGAAGCTCATCTGGATGCTCGTCATCCTCACCAGGGTCTAGACCTGACTTCAGTTCGGCATCGTAACCAACTTCAGTGGGTAAATGCTCACGTTTGATGGCCACTGAAATACTGGAGAAGTGTGCTCTTCACAGATGAATCCCGGTTTTAACTGTACTGGTCAGATGGCAGATGGCAGACAGAGTGTATGGCGTTGTGTGGCCGAGCGGTTTGGTGATGTCAACCCTGTGAGTGTCCTATGGTGGTGGTGGAGTTATGGTATGGGCAAGCATAAGCTACGGACAATGAACACAATTGTATTTTATCAATGATAATTGTGCCGGTCATCCACCAGCATCACCTCATGTTTCAGCATGATAATGCACGGCCCCATGTCACAAGGATCTCTACACAATTCCTGGAATCTGAAAATGCCCCAGTTTTTCCATGACCTGTATACTCACCAGACATAACAACCATTGAGCATGTTCGGGATGCTTTGGATCGACGTGTACGACAGCGTGTTCCAGTTCCAGCAACTTCACACAGCCATTGAAGAGGAGTGGGACAACATTCCTCAAGCCACAATCAACAGCCTGATCAACTCTATGTGAAGGAGATGTGTCACGCTGCATGAGGCAAATGGTGGTCACGCCAGATACTGACTGGTTTTCTGATCCACGCCCCTATCTTTTATGTATCTGTGACAAACAGATCTGTATTCATATCTGTATTCCCAGTCATATCTGTATTCCCAGTCATTTGAAATCCATATATTAGGGTCTAATGAATGAAAAATGGACTGATTTCCTTCTATGAACTGTAACTTAGTAAAATCTTTGAAATTGTTGCATGTGTTTATATTTTTGTTGAGCGTAGATAATTCTGATAACTAATTCACTCTGACAGACTAATTTAGCAGATACTATCCAGACCGACTTACAGTCAGTGCGTTCAACAAAAACATAATAGGCAAGTGAATACAATGAAATAACATTCGTTGCAAGTCAAGTCATTCAGTCACACAGACAGAGAAGAGCCAGTGTTCTCCCTCCTGTCTGAGTCTGACTCTGAGGGTAGCCTTGTCAATCCTGCAGTGTGACAGAGAATAGGAGCAGTCGTTGGGTTGCGTCCCAACTGGCATTCTATTCCCTATGTTGTGCACTACTTTTGACCAGGGCCCACAGGGCTATAAAGGAATAGGGTGCCATTTGGAACGTAGCCCACGAGTCTTCACTGGGGGTCTCTCCCTGAGATATAGACATAGTCCCACAGCTGTCAGCATCTGACTGAGTATACCATCTCTCTCTCTCTCTCTCTCTCTCTCTCTCTTTCTTTCTTCCTCTCTCCCCTTGCTCTCTACTCTCCCCCCTCCTCGCTATTCCCACCTCTCTTTCTCTCTCTCTCCCTCCCCAGGAAGGAGTGGGGTCTGGAACCCTTCCTACCCCTCACTCTGCTTCCCACCATCAAGGAGAAGAATGTGTGTAAGACCCTGTCACAGCTGCTCAAAACCTATCAGCATCCGCCTCCCTCCGGCAATAAGGTGATCTGTCCTCTCTGTCACACAATGACCTTCCTTTCCGTAAATATTCTCTAGATACAGCATAGCTATAACACTAAGTTATTCAGATTCATTGTAAAGCCTACCTTTCATCTGAGGGCTTGCACTCTCCGTTAAGCAGTTTATCTTTGGATTTGACTGGCTGTGGAGTTCCATACATATTTAAAGTGTGCTTGTGCCCCAATACATGGCTAAACAGTGACCCCAAGAGGACATGTATAGTATCGCAGTATAAAATCCAATGGTCATCCTTGGGTGAATCTCACTAGTAGAAGCTAGCAACAGGGCGACCACATCCGTCTTGTCGTCCTTGGGTGAATCTCAACCATATTAAGTGGCTTCTCCTCCTCGTCTCCTCTCCTTCATCTCCACTGATCTGAAATCACAAGATAAGTGAAAGCAATAATGAAGGATGCCAGCTAGGGTTTTAATTTCACCTGTCCAGTTCTTTAATGTTAGTGCAGATCGAGGAGACGAGTAGAGGAAGCCACTAGAGACTATTGAGACTGGGCCCTTGAGTGTTGTGTTGTGTCTACTGACAGGTGCCTCCTCTCCAGGGAAAGCTGCAGTACATGCGTGTGCTCAACGATCTTCCGCCCTTTGGAGGCTTGCTGTTCCACACCGTCGGACTAGTAATGGCAACATTTATTTATTTATTTAACCTTTATTTAACTATGCAAGTCAGTTATGAACAAATTCTTATTTACAATGACGGCCTACCATTCCCTTATGAACATTCCAATGTTGTATTCCCACATCATATATGAGTCCCACTCTTTTATGATGAATTTCTCTTTTGTCAACGTACAGCTCATGTTTATGTTTACGTAATTGATTTACTGACTGATTGATCCACAGGATGAGAAGCAGTCGGCCACTACGCTGCTGGTGGGTCCGCGGCACGGCATCGGTCATGTGATCGACCTAAAGAACAACCTGACCACGGTTCTGACAGAGTTCAGTCGCGTTGCTAAGATACAGCTGCACCGGGAGAACCAGGGCGTTGCCCGCGTAGAGGTGGCCATACATGAGGCCAAGGTATATGACAGATTGAACACATGTACAACTGTAGATCTAGAAGCACATTATGAGGCTCAGGGTGGAACTCAATAGAATGAGATGTGTTTGTTTTGCCATAAATCCTTGCATCATATGTGTAGGCCATGCTACCGAGCATAGATTTTCACTGCACAGAAGAATTCCTTTCAAATGAAATTAAATTAAATCAAACCTGCTACATAAACCAAGTTGAAGTACCGGTATGGCCATTATATTAAATATACAGTCAAGTGCTTTGTTGAGGTCTCTTAACTTCTCTCCATCCCTGCTCCAACCTTTCCAACCTCTGTGTATGAATGTGTGTGTGTGTGGGTTTCGGAGGGGCTGGGATAAAGCCAATCTATCTACATTATTGGCTAAAGCAGAAGACACATTTCTGTTGGACCTTGTGTACAATTGACAATAAAGGAATCTAAGTCTTAATGATCCACCCCTGCAGCCTCTGGTCCTGTTGATGGAGTGGCCTGATGCCAGTAACTTCGCCTGTCTCATCTCCGGCTACTACAAGTTGTTCGTGGACCCCAAACGAGCCATCTACTACCGGACACCTGGTCAGTCTTATATGATCAAGGCAGGTATGTTAGTAGTCACCTCCTTGATTTATTAGGACTTGCAATGAAACTGCATATTCACACTATATGTTGATGTTTAAGAAATGTATACTACATGACCAAAAGTATGTGGACACCTGATCGTCGAACATCTCATTCCAAAATCACGGGCATTAATATGAAGTTGGTCCCCCCTCCTTTGCTGCTATAACTGCCTCCACTCTTCTGGGAAGGCTTTCCACTAGATGTTGGAACATTGCTGCGGGGACTTGCATCCATTCAGCCCCAAGAGCATTAGTGAGGACATTGTCATGCTGAAACAGGAAAGGGCCTTTCCCACACTGTTGAATCAAAGTGGGAAGCACATAATCGTCTAGAATGTATGCTGTATCTTTAATATTTCCCTTCATTGCCTAGCCCGAGCCATGATAAACAGCCCCAGACCATTGTTCCTCATCCACCAAACTTTACAGTTGGCACTATGCATTGGGGCAGGTAGTGTTCTCCTGGCACCGCCAAACACAGATGAGTTGGTCGGACCGCCAGAAAACACGCTTCCACTGCTACAGAGTCCAATGGTGACGAGCTTTACACCACTCCAGACGATGCTTGGCATTGCTTCAGCTTTCGGCGGTCCCGTTCTGTGAGCTTGTGTGGCCTACCACTTCGCGGCTGAACTGTGGTTGCTCCTAGATGTTTCCACTTCACAATAACAGCACTTGCAGTTGACCGGGGCAGTTCTAGCAGGGATGAAATTTGACGAACTGACTTGTTGTAAAGGTGACATCCTATGACGGTGCCACATTGAATGTCACTGAGCTCTTCAGTAAGACTATTCTACTGCCAACGTTTGTCTATGGAGATTGCATGGCTGTGTGCTCGATGTGATACACCTGTCAGCAACGGGTGTGGACGAAATAGCTGAATCCACTAATTTGTCCACTAATTTGAAGGGGTGTCCACATACTTTTGTATACATGGTGTTTCTGTAGGTCTAGTTTTTCAGGAAGTGTTACAGACAATCCATTATTATTAGCTTTAAAAAAAACTGAAAGTATTTTTCATTTAAGGTTAAAATCATTTCCAAACTGTTTGCTTTGCCTACATTTTGTAACAATAAAACTCAACATACAAACTCAGCATTCAAACTCAGCATCCAATGCCCCCATTGACTCCATATCTAATTGCATCTCAAGGATTTCATTTACAGGTTTTTGTGTGTGTCTGCAAGTGTGAGGCATTGCATGTAAACCATTATACTGCAACCAACTCTGCTCAATCCAACTGGACTGACACCTGCTTCTCCATAATGCATCTGTGCATCCGGACCTAAACCATATCAACAGCTACCGATCACCTCTGCTGTCGCCCATCTCCATCCTGAGGTCTCATCTTCATTGGACTATTCTCTCCCTCCATGCACAGGGTAACATTTCAGGGGTTTTGCCTTGCTTTTATCTCTGTAATCAACATGTAATATTCAAACAATATTCAAACAGCTCTGTTTCCATCTGCCTGCATGAGAGGAAGGCCACTACGTCCCATAACATCCCACCAGACTTACCTCAAACCTCCAACTCCAGCCTCCAGCATCCATCACTGAAAAACATCCACCAGCCTTCTCCTCTATTTTCCCATAAGGACCCACTCCATCCTCCCATGCGATTCCTCACCTCTCAGCCTCTCAATTGCTCTGACAATTCTGTCCTCAGATTACAGAGGTTCCCACCACGCCCACCCACGCTCTGGCGTCACAGCGGTGCCCAGTGGAGACCGACGAGGGGATGAGAGGGAAAGATCCCATACGAGGGACCCAGGTTCCCAGTCTCAGAAGACAGCGACCGCCCCACTGCCCGCAGAGTCCCAACACCTGGGTCTATGCCACGTCCATCTCCGGGAGCCACAACAGCTGCAGGAGCTCCAAATGCAGGCAGAACCCGAGCTCGACATCAATGAGAACTTAATTTCCCAAGAGGTACCAGAGCGGCCCAGTGCCAAGTCTGACCCAATCCCCCGGAGCACGGAGACGATCGGCGAGAGGCCAGAGAACCCCGTCCAGGAGAGCTCAGTGGTCTTCAGGAGCAGAGCCCAAACCATGGGGCAGTCCCAGCGAACTACACGGTTCTTCTGTGACTCCTGCAAGGCCAGGTTGAGGGCAGAGGGAGTGGCCTTAGACGGTGGAAGCAGCGGCAGCTCGTCGAAGCACTGCTCCAGCGCCTGTGCCTCCCGTGATGCTGGTGCAGTAGACCTCATGGCCCTGCCTCCGCCGGGGAACGAAGAGGAAGAGGAAGAAGAGGTGGAGGAAGTAGGAAGAAAGCTGCAGCCTCCTCCGCCAGCCATTGCTGACCCTCCGCCTGGCTTCAGGGACAACAGCTCGGATGAAGACGACTCCAAGAGAGGACGGAAGTCTCAACCAAACCCAAACTCCATCCCCAGTCCAAGCACTACAACTGGGGCAACTGCAGGCAAGAGCTCTGCCAAGGAAGTGGTACCGGCTCCAGAGGATGTCCCGGTGACGTTGATAGACAACGTGGCCACCAGGACAGTACGGGACCATGCCCAGGAGCTGGATGATGCTCTGGTGTCCACTCTGCAGGCACTGGAGGCCCTAGCTGCATCAGAGGATTTCCCCCATCACCCCCAACAGCCAGCTCAGACCACAGGTCAACATGCCGAGTCATGCTACAAGGGCTATTTTTAGTGCTAATTGTTAATTTTAGGGCTCAGTGACTACTAAGGGCACTTTGAAATGTTTTTATACACTTGGTGTACAGAATATTAGGAACACAATCCTAATATTGAGTTGCACCCCTTTTTCCCCTCAGAACAGCCTCAGTTCGTCGAGGAATGAACTCTACAAGGTGTAGAAAGCGTTCCACAGTGATGCTGGCCCATGTTGACTCCAATGTTTCCCAACATTGTGTCAAGTTGGCAAGATGTCCTTTGGGTGATGGACCATTCTTGATATACCTGGGAAACTGTTGAGCATGAAAAATCCAGCAGCTTTGCAGTTCTTGACACACTCAAACCGGTGCACCTGGCACCTACTACCATACCCTGTTCAAAGGCACTTGAATCTTTTGTTCACCCTCTGAATGATGCACATACACTATCCATGTCTATCCATGTGTGCAGGCCGTCATTGTAAATAAGAATTTGTTCTTAACTGACTTGCCTAGTTAAATAAAGGTTAAATTAAAAATGTATAAATAAAATATCTCAATTGTCTCCTCCCCTTCATCTACAATGATTTGAGTGGATTTAACAAGTGACATCAATAAGGGATCATAGTTTTCACCTGGTCAGTCTATGTCACGGAAAGAGCAGGTGTTCCTAATGTTTTGTACACTTCAGTGTAGACGAAGGGGAGGAGACAGGTTAAAGAAGGATTTTTATGCCTTGAGACAATTGAGGCATGGACTCTGTATGTGTGTTATTCAGAGGGTGAATGGGGAAAACAAAATATTTAAGTGCCTTTGAACAGGGTATGGTAATAGGTGCTAAGCGCACCTATTATCTGTCAAAAATTGCACTGTTGCTGGGTTTTTCACACTCAACAGTTTCCTGTGTGAACAACTGTGGGAAACATTGGAGTAAACATCCCTGTGGAACACTTTCAAACACCTGGTAGAGTCCACGCCCCGATGAATTGAGCCTGGCTTGACAGCATTATTCAAGTTCAAAGCTTTAGCATCCCAACACACAGAGACAAAATACATGTTGACGTGTTGTTTTACACTGCTTGACACTGAACAAAGTCTCTTGTGCTGTATATTTTGATAGTGAGAGAAACACAAGTGTTCCCTCAGTCTTGATTAAAATTCAATTTGATGCAAAACAAGGTTTTACTCACAGACGGTTAGCAGAGCTTTAAAAGAAACATCAAGGGATTTTGATGAGTTAGTACTTAGAAACAGTATATTTGATGTGCCATCTTTGCACAATCAATGACTGCTTTCCACCTGTCTGTGATATTTCATGTCTTCCTCGTGACCCTGATAGTGTCTTGTGTTTCCTTCTTTCCGTAGGGTTGATCGTGTTGGCGGCCATTACGCCTGAGTCATCGTTGGACTCAGGGCACGAGACCAACTCCTCAGAGCTGACAGACGTCTCAGAGATGGTGTCGGCCATGAAGCAGCACCAGAACCAGGCCTACCTGCTGGCCCACCATATCAACAAGGAGCGTATCTTCAGTCGCAGGGACTTCCCCTTGGCCATACCAGGCTGCACCACCCAGACTATAGAGGGTGGTGCGTTCTCCATGGGTCAGATCCGCGGCAGCTGCCCCTCGAAGCCAGTGACCCTCAGTAAGACTGTTCCCCTAAAGCTCAGCCCTGCTAAGGAGACTGCCAGTCCAGGTCTCAGCTCAGTGAAGCAGGGGAGTAACGTTACCCAAGACCCATCGCAGAGTGAACCGAGTGAAGGCAAGAAGGCAAAATCAGAGCCTACCAAAGCGTGCACGCAAGACCGTCCTGCAAAGTCACCTGAGGAGCTGAAAGTGTCCGATCCAGGGCAGGCACCCAAGGTCGGCAAGGATCAAAGGTCACCCTGTTCTGCTGTGGGAAAACTAAGCCCCAATCTCTCTGCAGGGATCAAGGGGAAGAAGTCTGCGCCTCTGAGTCCGGACCCTACCAACAAAGCCTTACCTATTCTATTGGCTGTAGACAGAACTGCCTCCGCCAAGATTTGCCCCACAAACATGTGCCAAGATGCCGAGACTGCCTCTAGCGAGACCATCAAGCCTTCAAGCTCTAATGACCTCCTGCCAGTTGATGACCTATTCTGCACGTGCCCAGTGAGAGAACCCGGGCCACAGCTAAGACCAAAGGATCCACAATCCCAGAAGGTGGTGGTGTTCCATTCCTCTTCCCCAACAGACGATGAGCATCTTCGGTCCAAAGGCCTCCAACTGGCTAGCAGCACAGAGATCACAGCGAGAGCAGCAGGAGGAGCAGGAGCAGACCCCGTCTTGGTCAAGCCCAGCCCCCAGGTTCCAAAAAAGTACACCCAGTCCCCACACATACCTGTGAAAGCTGAGAGGAAGGAAGCAGCAGAGGCCAAGGCAGAGAGGTCCCAGGGTAAAGCTCAAGCTGAGCCACAGAAATGCCCCTCGAAGACATTATCTCTCCTGGGAGACTCCACACACCCTACCTGCTCTGTGGACAAGGTCTCCACTTTTCCATCTGCTGACAGCAAGAAGCAGGGTGGTGGTAAAGGGAAGGCCCCGCGTAGTGCCCCCTTCCTCAGTATCAAGAACCTCCTGTCAGCCACGTTCCCAGCTCGGATTCGTCGGGAGACTGACGAGCGCAGAGCCCAGCTCCAGAAGGTCCGGCAGTACGAGTTAGAGTTCCTGGAAGAACTTCTGAAGCCCAAGTCATCCGGGGGAGAGTACCTACCCCAGGGGTCCTCGCCAGTCCCCTCAGGCACCCCCTGTGCTTGCCAGCTCCGTACAAGTCCTGTGCTAAAAGCCCCTGGCATCTCCCGAGAGCAACGCCGCAGCTGCGACTGCAAGAGGATGTGCAGAGGCATCCGACTGCCTGATACACCGGTCGGCTCAACTGCGGAGCCACAGCAACATAGAGGCAGAGAGAGATCCCTCTCCAAGACCCCTCCAGCGACCTCCAAAACCCCTCACTCCCAGGGAGGTCCGAGGAGACCTCAGACCTTAGAGATCAAAACCACCCGAATCCGCTCAACCAGTCTGGAGTCACGGGAACCCAGGGGGGAGCAGGCTTCCTGCTTGCCCACCTGCACCTCTCGCACACCAGACTGCATGGGCGCTCCGCAGTACAAGAAACTCCAGAGGCGTTATAGCATCGGGGAGGTGGACAACGCTGAAGGCACGCCACTCTACGCTGAGGTCAAACCCAAAGCCAAGAGCCTGGAGAAGGAGATGGAGCGAGTGAGGGCCACAGGACTGAGGCTTCCAACGCCCGTGGAGCCTGTTCACAATCAAACTCAAACTCACACGGCTGCTGCAGCGGCGAAGGGGAAGAAAGGAGTGTTCTTCGTCCAGGGAGAAGAGCTGCTGCGGGAGAGCAAAGAGGGGGCGCCGACTGAGATGCTGCTGGGGCTGCCTAGCGAGGACAGTGACGACAGGGAGAAGTGCTGCTCCTTCTGTTTCTGCTACAGGAAATGTGAGGAGGCGGACGAGAGCAGTGAGAAAGAAGAGCTTTCCTACTCCATCCCCCTCCAGGTCCTGCCTGGGATGCAGCTGGACTCTCAGACCTTGCCCGTCATCAGCAAAACCCTCCAGGTTCTCCACGCTGAGGGCTGCAGCGGGGAGGAGGAAGAAATAGAGGAAGAGGAAGAAGAAGAGGAACCGCAGACACAGGAGATTGACCTCCGGGCCTGCGGGACTCTGGAGGGTAGCCTGGCGAGGGTCCAGTCCCTGCAAGGGCAAACGTTCAGCCTGCCGGACGGTTTCCTCAACGCCCAGCTGGATGCTAATGAGCTGCTAGCCATCCTGCGACAGTGCGCTAACATTCCCCAGGTGGATAACGAATCACGCCTCCAGCCGTCCCGGATTGCCGAGTACAAACAAGAGCTGGCGGTGCGCTTCAAGGAGTTCAGGGCGGCGTGCAGACGGGTGGCGAGCGTCGAGAAGAGCCCCACGCGCATGCTGAGCGTTGTTACGGCCAGCTTCCTGGTCCTCTGCGAACTGACTCAGACCTTCATCAAGCTGGTTAGAGGGGTGCGTTCAGAGGCCCAAAGGCTGCAGCTGCTGCGGAAGGTTGAAGAGGTTGCTATCAATTACACTTTGTTGTTGCGTGCAGCCGAGGATGCTATGGGCCACTCCAGTAGTCTGCCTAACAAGAGCGTGAGTCCCCTAGTTACTACAACCACCACTAACATGGGCTCCCTCTCGCGCCCAATGAAAACCCTGCCCGCCCAGTAGAGACAAAGTTGTGGGAAGTGAGTGAATAATTATTTATGACAGTTGGGAGTGTGGGTGACTGGGACCACACTCTCAACGTCCATTAGTTATTTATTGTTTACAGGACATGCAATGATCCATCCATCACAATGCAACTGCTCCATGATGCGTTTCCAGGGGCTGTGGCAGTTGCAGAGTGGCCCTGTAGTGTTCTAGCATAAAATACAAACGCTTGGGCACCTATGTACAAAAGGTGCATGCACCTACACCTCTGAAACGCTGGGTGAAAAACAGGGCTAACCACTCCTCCATGTCAACTCTCACATTTCAAAGATCCTTCTTATTCTTTTCGATGTATATTTGAGTTGTATCTTTTTAGCAAAGTATACCATTTTGTGGAGAAAAAATATAATTAAAATAATATCTAAAATGAATTTGAGTATAACAAATATAAAGAGTAATACACCTGTAATAAATCTTAAGACATTTTAATGTGCTCTGGGCAAAAATACCACAGAGAATGTCAAAGTAGCGAATTCTGTGAATTAGGTAGTCCAAAGCCTGGGTAAGTAGTTGACCTGTTTGTTTGTTACATTTCTAACTGTTGTCACAGAATGAGTTCTGTTGGTCATCTGGAAAGTATCATGACATGCACCTCAACAATATCACATACATCACATTCACATTGTTGAAAATGGTACCTCTGCGAGATTGTAAAATCCACACATTTGAATTGGGTTGCTATAAAACAGACATGGGGCCCATTTACTCACCTGTAGAATAACACCACAGGTTGGGGCAGATGTAGCAGAAACGCTAACTCACTAGCGGCTAACCAATCAGCTGGGTAGGATCAATGTTCTTCATGAAGGAAGGCAGCCCCGCTCTACTGTATAAATTGTAGTAAACCTCACATTGCTGTCTTGGTTTGAGACACACACACATACACACAGTACACACACTCTCACACACAACGATCACAGTCCACATGAAATCTGCACCTCGCCTCTTGTAAACGAGATGAGGTATATGGGAGATCCACTTTAGCAAGCTTAGCCTTAGACTTTTGCACAACCTTCAGCATTTGCTCCTGCTCACACATGATCTAAGTTCATGTTTTGTTTACATTCAGCCTACTGAACATTGAGCTAGAAAACAAACGTCACATCATACACCTTCAGTTTTATAAACTATTTCATCTTATAAGAGATTCAAGTTGCTATATTATTCTCTAAAATCATTTTACAGGATTTTGTGTCACAAACAATTCAATGGGTTTATACTTTTTGCTCTCTATGTGCTGTTGTCCATTGTGCAATACAGGAGATATATATATAAATCACACCATACAAGAGATATATATATAAATCACACAATACAGGATATATATATATATAT
The DNA here is from genome assembly GCF_023373465.1 of Oncorhynchus keta. Classification (NCBI taxonomy): domain Eukaryota; kingdom Metazoa; phylum Chordata; class Actinopteri; order Salmoniformes; family Salmonidae; genus Oncorhynchus; species Oncorhynchus keta. The sequence continues at coordinate 75,321,129 of NC_068424.1, forward strand.
AAATCACACAATAGAGGAGATATATATAAATCACACAATACAGGAGATATATATATATAAATCACACAATACAGGATATATATATATATAAATCACACAATACAGGAGATATATATAAATCACACAATACAGGAGATATATATATAAATCACACAATACAGGAGATATATATAAATCACACAATACAGGAGATATATATATAAATCACATAATACAGGAGATATATATAAATCACACAATACAGGAGATATATATAAATCACACACACAAAGTAGTTTTCTATGTATTTTAATAAAACTGACACCTGTGTTTTCTGTCTGAAAACGGCTTCCTGTCTCATCCTGTTGTCAAACCACGGAGATCAAACAGCCTATTGCTAACCTCAACCGAAACTGAAACTATTCAGACTCTGACATTAAGGTACTATTCATACCATGTGTTTTCTTTCACTGCACTACTGTCTCGCATGTTTCCCCAATTCTACATTTCTTCTTGACGATACAAGAAGTAGAACGGTCAAGATACCAATGGTGGTGGCAGATTCAGTGTTACGACTAGTTTTATTGAAGTGAGAAACAAAGAATATACATCCACAAAAATATGAGGAGGCTACTTACTGCAGTAATGTTTTGAAATGGAAATTCTTTACGCGGAGTTGTATTATTCTACACTTGAGATGTAAATATTGTAAAACGGTTGGAATACTTGTGAGCCAGGAAAACACTTTTAAATTATCCCACTAACTGACAATGTGAAGATTGGTTCCAAATTCTTCACTGTTTTGTAAAAAAAAAAATTGAAAACATGTCTGTACCGTATAATTTATAGTCGTTATGTTCCATAGAAAACTAATAGCAAAAACGTATATTTTAAGACTATATAATGAGTATAAAGCATGGGACATGTTTATTTTTATAAAAACTAAATATTTACAGTATCAAACGGCATTCTCTCATCATGACCACCTGGAAATGTTTTCAAACATTTTGTTTTTGACATAATGTTAATATAGAAATATTTTGTGTGGTTGTCATTGTTGAGTTGCATTGTTGCCAAACTGTGAATATGTCTCTGTTCCATAACATAATGGACCTATGTTCCGTGGCCTATTCCATTGTGTTTGTTGGCACTTATTTATTTACTTTTATTTATTTGTCAATACTCTTGTCTTCACTGTGTTCTTCTGTCTGTACAATGTTTCTCATGTTTTAAGAGCAATAAAATTATAATCCTCGGTTTAGAAATGCACATTTACATTTGGTGTAGATTGAAATGTTTGTTTGTTACACTCAAGTTATTTGGGCCTCATCTGACGTTCACTTCAAAATGAATATAAATTGACCTCCTTGAGATATCCTTCTCCTTACTGAGCATTGGGCAGAAGTAGCCTATCCTTCTCCTTACTGAGCGTTGGGAAGAAGTAGCCTATCCTTCTCCTTACTGAGCATTGGGCAGAAGTAGCCTATCCTTCTCCTTACTGAGCGTTGGGAAGAAGTAGCCTATCCTTCTCCTTACTGAGCATTGGGCAGAAGTAGCCTATCCTTCTCCTTACTGAGCATTGGGCAGAAGTAGCCTATCCTTCTCCTTACTGAGCATTGGGCAGAAGTAGCCTATCCTTCTCCTTACTGAGCATTGGGCAGAAGTAGCCTATCCTTCTCCTTACTGAGCATTGGGCAGAAGTAGCCTATCCTTCTCCTTACTGAGCGTTGGGCAGAAGTAGCCTATCCTTCTCCTTACTGAGCATTGGGCAGAAGTAGCCTATCCTTCTCCTTACTGAGCATTGGGCAGAAGTAGCCTATCCTTCTCCTTACTGAGCGTTGGGCAGAAGTAGCCTATCCTTCTCCTTACTGAGCATTGGGCAGAAGTTAGCCTATCCTTCTCCTTACTGAGCATTGGGCAGAAGTAGCCTATCCTTCTCCTTACTGAGCATTGGGCAGAAGTAGCCTATCCTTCTCCTTACTGAGCATTGGGCAGAAGTAGCCTATCCTTCTCCTTACTGAGCATTGGGCAGAAGTAGCTTATCCTTCTCCTTACTGAACATTGGGCAGAAGTAACCTATCCTTCTCCTTACTGAGCATTGGGCAGAAGTAGCCTATCCTTCTCCTTACTGAGCGTTGGGCAGAAGTAGCCTATCCTCTCCTTACTGAGCAATGGGCAGAAGTAGCCTATCCTTCTCCTTACTGAGCATTGGGCAGAAGTAGCCTATCTTTCTCCTTACTGAACGTTGGGCAGAAGTAGTCTATCCTTCTCCTTACTGAGTGTCAGGCAGAAGTAGCCTATCCTTCTCCTTAATGAACGTTGGGCAGAAGTAGCCTATCCTTCTCCTTACTGAGCATTGGGCAGAAGTAGCCTATCTTTCTCCTTACTGAACGTTGGGCAGAAGTAGTCTATCCTTCTCCTTACTGAGTGTCAGGCAGAAGTAGCCTATCCTTCTCCTTAATGAACGTTGGGCAGAAGTAGTCTATCCTTCTCCTTACTGAGTGTCAGGCAGAAGTAGCCTATCCTTCTCCTTACTGAGCATTGGGCAGAAGTAGCCTATCTTTCTCCTTACTGAACGTTGGGCAGAAGTAGTCTATCCTTCTCCTTACTGAGTGTCAGGCAGAAGTAGCCTATCCTTCTCCTTAATGAACGTTGGGCAGAAGTAGCCTATCCTTCTCCTTACTGAGCGTTGGGCAGAATTAGCCTATCCTTCTCCTTACTGAGCGTTGGGCAGAAGTAGCCTATCCTTCTACAAATCCACGTTGTCCTACTTCAAACTTCTGGCCAAGATTACTGCTGCCTCTATTTTCGGTCAGCAATCAGAGAGAATGTTAATTAGTCATTTAAGCATATCACTTCAAAACCTTGAAGGCTATTTTATGTCAACACAAACTTCACTCTTGTTGCCAACACATTACTGCAGAGAACATGGCATAATATTAACCATGTAACCATGTAAACTCCTCTGCATAGGCTGCTGTTCAGCCATAATCAGGATATTTTCGACAAAACTTTACTTGGTGATACTTTCTTCGTTCTGGATTCGGGAATATATTGTCTCTTATAAACGTCTGTGTGCATTTGCAGGTGGTACTGCAAAAAAAATGGAGAATGTTCTGAAAAATATTAAATACACTTTTTATATCGAGTGAAAAATGCTTCTTGCATCTTCTCAGATTTTTGGAGTACCACCTGCAACTGCACACAAACATTTATGAGACACGTTTCTTCCGAATTGAAAACAAAGAAAGTATTGCCAAGTAAAGGTTGTTGAAACATTCCTACTGGTGCTTTGCACTAGCTACAACTAGATAAGTACTCTTAAGGAGCATGCTGTTACTCCTCAAGGTCAAAGGACCTAATATGTTACTGAACTGACATGTTGTCCACCTAATCAAAGGATCAGATAATAAACTACAGCTAGCTAGCACTGCAGTGCATTCATTTGGTGAGCAGTCGACGCAAAAACAGAGAGAAAGATGATAGTTGAACAGTTTTATACAAATGTATTTATTTATTTAAAGCATGAGAGCGTGAGAGAGGGCTAGCTATATATATTGTTTTTTTTCACTTTCAATTTGCTAGCGATTGCAGCTAGCTAGCCTACTCAGACGCCAGGCTCAAACAGATGCTATGTTACCTAGCTGGCTATGGATATGCAACACTGGAACTCTTCCAAGTTGAGGTAAGCTTTAGGTTTTATACATTTATTGCCACAGGGGCCTGCCGGTGTAACTACTAAACTGCTTGCTGTTCACAATTACTTGATTATAGAGGGTTTACTAACGTGTTAGTTCTAGTAGCTATGTTGACTAGCTATGACGTTAGCTAGTACTTTTAACGATGTAGGCTGGGTGTAGCAGTTAGTGTTTATGATATGAAGGTTTGGCTTGGAAAGGTTTTTTCACCTGGTCACAGACAGCTGATGTGTTGTGCGCTGAAGTCCACAAGCGAAGGGAAATGGTGAGTGGAGGAGAGTGCATGGATGCGAGAAGGAATTCTACAATGAGAAAAATGATCATGCTGTGTGTATGTGTCTGCTATGAAAGTCTACTGTGTTTGTGTGTGACCAGGGGTGTATTCATTCCGCTGATTCTGTTGAAAAACCTTTCTTAAACGGAAGCAAATGTAACAAATCAAAAACAATGGATAAGCATACTTGAATTTGTTGAATAGAAGCTCTCGTTTGCAACTTTTGGACTAATGATTACACCCTAGATCAGCTAGATGCAGGCAAGAGAGTGCAAGGCGATATTGAATGTGTCACTGTCTGTCACCTTCTCTCGACCTGTGCACTTACGTTGTAAACTTTAATTTACAGGCTAGGTTGTAGCAATCTCATGATGGGTATAGGGAAATTTGAGTATCATGTAGTAGTCTAAATCTATTGATGTTAAATTGAGCTGGGTGAATGGGATATGAATGACAGTCATCCAAAAGGCTTTAATAGAAATGAAGCCATGCTCAATAAAAAAGACTGTCCTCCCTCATCTTAAACATCACCTACCACCACTGCTGTCTACTGTTTCAACCAGGCCTTATCACAGTTGCAGCCGACAGTATTTTTCCGTGACAACACATTTCTGGCGGCCTTCAAACTCACAGGTGTTCAGTGGGATGCTAGATAGCTACTTAGCGCAGGTGGTCCCTCTGTTGCTGTAACATGTAGATATGGCCGTTTGGGAAAACTAAACCTATAAAAGTGTATCAATTTAACCTTAAGTTTATTATTTATTTTTTTTCTCCCTGATTTGAAAGAAAAGGTCCTTATGCTTCTAAAACAGTATTGCCAACGTTGAGTGTTAATGTTCAGACCGGGTGTCGGGGCCAGACTGGGTGTCGGGGCCAGACTGGGTGTTGGGGCCAGACTGGGTGTCGGGGCCAGACTGGGTGTTGGGGCAAAACTCCCCCATTCAGAGGACACCTTCATCCAAAGACTCTTATGTGTATAATGGGACTCGGTCATGACCAAGGGATAGCTACACTAGTCGCATTCGCATATCACGTTACAATATGTAGCTAGCATAACAAGCAATCAACCAACCTATTCAGGGTAATTGTAAACCTAAACCTAAATTGTAGTAATAAACTTATCAACATATCAACAGCAAATTCATTACCTTTAATCAATAGATTATCATGTAAGAATGAAGATGAAAGTACCACTATTTTTATTTTATTTGTACTTTTAGGCAAGTCAGTTAAGAACAAATTGTTATCTTCAATGACAGCCTAGGAAGAGTGGGTTAATAACTGCCTGTTGAGGGGCAGAAGGACATATTTGTACCTTGTCAGCTCTGGGATTTGATCTTGCAACTTTCCGGTTACTAGTCCAACTCTCTAACCACTAGGCTACGCTGCCACCCTGACATTTACTTCATTTTGGTTATTTAGCAGTCGTTCTTATGCATAGAGACATTTCCAGTTTTCTTCATTAGTATACTGTATACTGTACTGATGGGTTGTTCATGAAATAACATGTTTTTTAACGTCTCTTTTCAGTGAACATGGGGAATCGCCCAATCACATATGTGAAAGAGACGTTAATTTGGCTCCCTGATTCGCATACTGTTACTGTTATTGCTTTTTGAGCGCCGTACATCGATTATCTGCAGACACAAAAACACCATCTGAAGATGGTAATCCTCAGTGTCGGAACGATATAGTGAGGAGAGACTCATTCTGGTCCACGCTCCTCTCAGTGTGTTTATTATAAATGCTTTCAGGTCTAATAATTTGGTCAGGTTAAAGTATATTTGAACTCACATATCACTATCTGACATGCAGGTAGGCAACGTTTTAGGCTTCAAATTAGAGATGGACAATTTGTTGATGGGTTTTCAATATCTAAACCTTATTGAACAAAGAGCCGTTTGGGAGCCAAATGAATAGCTATTTCAGGTGAACTGAGTCAAATGATCGGGGTCACAGAAAATACTCGGACTGCCGATCACCAGTATTCTGGTTTGTCACAGGGCTTGTGCATTCAACTAAGTATACTGATCAACAATATAAATGCAACATGCAACAATTTCAATGATATTACTGAGTTACAGTTCATATAAGGAAATCAGTCAATAAATTCATTCATTAGGCCTTAATCTATGCATTTCACATGACTAGGCATAGGCCCACCCACTGGGGAGCCAGGCCCAGCCAATCAAAATGAGTTTTCCCCCAGAAAAGGCCTTTATTACAGACAGAAATACTCCTCCGTTTCATCAGCTGTCCAGGTGGCTGGTCTCAGACGATCACGCAGGTGAAGAAGCTGTATGTGGAGGTCCTGGGCTGGCGTGGTTACACGTGGTCTGCAGTTGTGAGGCCAGGTTGGACGTAATTCTATAAAATTACATTGGTAGAGAATGGTAGAGAAATAAACATTTCATTTTCTGGCAACAGCTCTGGTGGACATTCCTGCAATCCGCATGCCAATTGCACCGTCCCTCAAAACTTGAGACATCTGTATATTATTTTTGTTCAGTATACGTATATGTATATAGGTATGAATGATGTCATCGTCATGTGAAGTGGGCGGTGTATTGTTGATGCCACCAGGGACAAGAGGCCAACCAGTGATATATGTTTCAGTAAGGTTGGCTTCTTAGCATTCATTACAATGAATGTCAACCATACTGCAGAAATAGAATGTAAATCACAGAACATAGATGTTGTGGTGGCAGCTGCAGAGAAGTGTTTGGGTGTACGAGATTTGACTTCAGAAGAGTTACAGGGTGTTTTGATTGGTGGTTGGCATGCCATTGGCATGGTGTGGCTGGCTGGGCTGGGCTGGCTGGGCTGGCTGGCTGGGTACAGGTGAAGATAGGGTCAAAGTAGTGGAATGGGGTAGTGGATTTTTAAAGAGTGAAGGGTTAGTTGGAAGGTTTAGTTTGTTGTTCCTTTTCCCATTTTGTATCAAAGTTTAATGAATCTATATTATAACCCAGTTGGGGGCGGTAATGCAATGTATTGGATGCCAACCTCCGTTTACCCCCAAAGAAGAAGAAGAAGAACAAGAACAAGAAGAAGAAAACGACCAGGAAAAGGCGCATGCGTGAAGAAGGGAACGATGGTGGACAGGTAGGCAACGCATCAAGCTTGATGATATCTATCGACGAGCGATCGATTTCCAACAGTTCACTAGAACTAATAGATCGTATATCACTTATTTGCAGCTACTAGCATTGTAGCTAGCTTCCGTAGAACGAAGCCCTGGAACATACAAAAATGCCGAACATTAAGATATTCAGCGGTAGCTCGCATCGGGAACTGTCTCACAAAATTGCTGACCGTCTTGGGATGGAACTCGGGAAGGTTGTCACCAAGAAATTCAGCAATCAAGAAACATGGTCAGTGTAAACTTTTAATGTATAGAAAGCTAATCTGTTTAAATCTTATGTTCGAGAAATATGTTAAAGAAACGTTATGTTTAGCGTGCTGCTTTTGATGCTGCCTCGCAAAGGTTCTTGGAACTTGTAGTTTAAGTCACGCATAACTGGAGTTTATTTTGGCGCTCAGTTTGTTGCGTGTTGGGCGAACTTCACTTCCCCATACATTTCAACTCATTTCTGAATATTGGGAGAGCTGACAAACCCCTACAGGCTAGCAAAAGTGAATCGATTGTTTATTGTAACTTCTTGTGTAACACTGATGCATCAAGCTGTATACTTCTCATTATGTGCTGTTCTTTGCTCATACAGTAATTCTCACTGCATTTAGCCTACTGTGAAATATTCTCTTGTCACTGCACTTATAAGTCCCCTAGCCCTAAACACCTGTAGGCTGTGTTTTCAATGTCTCATGATGAATATCCCTCACCATTAGTGCTGTGTTAGCAGAGAGTGTTGTTTACCCCATCCTCCCCTGGGCCCTAACAGTGTTGAGATCGGGGAGAGTGTCCGTGGAGAGGATGTCTACATCGTACAGAGCGGCTGTGGGGAGATCAATGATAATCTGATGGAGCTGCTGATTATGATCAATGCGTGTAAGATCGCCTCGGCCTCCCGGGTCACAGCCGTCATCCCCTGCTTCCCCTACGCACGGCAGGACAAGAAGGACAAGGTGGGGGTGAGGGACAGACATCTAGTTACTCTACTGTCACACCGCCGACCATTATACCACATCACCAGAGTTGGGTTCAATTACAGTCAATTCAGAAATTAAACCAAATTCAAATTCCAAATGTTTTTAATTCTTTAGCATTGGAATTTCAATGTACTTCCTGAATTGAAATTGAATTGACCCCAACCCTACCATGACACCCCATCAACGTCCAGTGTGATCTTACCACTCATGTTGCTGTCACTGACTGTGTGGACGGACTCCAGCAGGCAGTCACAGCAGATGGATGGGACTGGGAGCAGATGGGTGGGACTGGGAGCAGATGGGTGGGACTGGGAGCAGATGGATGGGACTGGGAGCAGATGGGTGGGACTGGGAGCAGATGGGTGGGACTGGGAGCAGATGGGTGGGACTGGGAGCAGATGGGTGGGACTGGGAGCAGATGGGTGGGACTGGGAGCAGATGGATGGGACTGGGAGCAGATGGGTGGGACTGGGAGCAGATGGGTGGGACTGGGAGCAGATGGATGGGACTGGGAGCAGATGGATGGGACTGGGAGCAGATGGATGGGACTGGGAGCAGATGGATGGGACTGGGAGCAGATGGATGGGACTGGGAGCAGATGGATGGGACTGGGAGCATGCCTGGGTTTTGTTTTGATTTCTCCACTGATTTAAGTTGAGCAGTGAGCAGTGAACAGTGAGCAGTGAGCAGTGAGCAGTGAACAGTGAACAGTGAGCAGTGAACAGTGAGCAGTGAACAGTGAACAGTGAACAGTGAGCAGTGAGCAGTGAACAGTGAACAGTGAGCAGTGAGCAGTGAACAGTGAACAGTGAACAGTGAGCAGTGAACAGTGAACAGTGAACAGTGAGCAGTGAACAGTCATTGTGTCTTCTGTGTGTATTGTTACAGTCAGCTGCCTGCCTCCATTCCTTCCATGGTTTATATCAGTGCATGTCCTTGTCCTCCCAATATAATGTATTGCATGTACTATGTATCTGCCAAAAGTATACTGTTATTAACTTTCTGTACAGTATCACTTTTCTTGGGCTTCTTGAAGGAGCTGAGTAGTTTGATATCGACTTTGAGTTGTACACGTAACTGTAGTTTAGAATAGCCTATCAGCTGCCCCTTGTGGCTTTGGGAAGGAAATGTAATACGGACCAATTTTTAAGATGGAAGACTCCACTCATATCATGTGATGTGAGTTGAACAAATGAGGTGTGTGTGTGTGTGTGTGTTTCCTTGCAGAGTCGAGCGCCCATCTCAGCCAAGCTGGTGGCTAACATGCTGTCTGTGTCTGGGGCTGATCACATCATCACTATGGACCTCCACGCCTCACAGATCCAGGTTAGGAGGAGGGAGGACACTGGGGTCTGGTAGTAGAGGAGGGAGGACACTGGGGTCTGGCAGTAGAGGAGGGAGGACACTGGGGTCTGGCAGTAGAGGAGGGAGGACACTTGGGTCTGACAGTAGAGGACATGAGGAGGGAGGACACTGGGGTCTGGCAGTAGAGGACATGAGGAGGGAGGACACGGGTCTGGCAGTAGAGGACATGAGGAGGGAGGACACTGGGGTCTGGCAGTAGAGGACATGAGGAGGGAGGACACTGGGGTCTGGCAGTAGAGGAGGGAGGACACGAGTCTGGCAGTAGAGGACATGAGGAGGGAGGACACTGGGGTCTGGCAGTAGAGGACATGAGGAGGGAGGACACTGGGGTCTGGCAGTAGAGGAGGGAGGACACTTGGGTCTGACAGTCGAGAAACCAAACAGCCAGACTAAAGTGATGTAAATTCTTCTTTTGCTCCCTCCAATCCAACAGACGACACAATCAGCAAACACATAGAGTTCTATAGGGGTTAAGTGACTGGCTCAAGGGCACAATGGTGAGATGGTTCCTGGGATGTGAAACCGCTCGATGGCAGCCTCTGACTCCTGTCTGTGTGTGTCTGGTATCTCCAGGGTTTCTTCGACATCCCGGTGGATAACCTGTATGCTGAGCCTGCTGTACTGAAGTGGATCAAGGAGAACATCGCAGAGTGGAAGACCTGCACCATCGTCTCTCCAGACGCAGGGGGAGCCAAGAGGTGAGGCAGGACAGAGTGGTCAAAAGGTTTTTGGTCTGGGGGCTTTTAATCAAATTCCTTCTTTTGGCCAATCAGAGAAAGATGGAGAGGGGGGTGGAAGAGGATGCTTGGTAAATATGGGAACCACTGTGTGCATGCTAGACTACTGCTTCAAGAACATCACCTCTCTTTTACGGGTTTTATCTTGCAGCCACGTCTTTCTTTAACTCTGCCTTATCTGTGGTGAAATTAACTTTAGATTCACACGTTCGTGTGTAACTGCTCCTTCACACAAACACATCTTCATACGATAACAGTGGACCATCTGCTGTGCCTCTGACTTGGCTTCCTCTTAACACTGTGTTCTGTGTGACAGAGTGACTTCCATAGCGGACAGGCTCAATGTGGACTTTGCTCTGATCCACAAAGAGAGAAAGAAGGCCAATGAGGTGGATCGCATGGTGCTGGTCGGGGACGTCACGGACCGGGTGGCCATCTTGGTGGATGACATGGCAGACACCTGTGGTACTATCTGTCACGCGGCCGACAAGTAAGTAAAGTCTCAACTTATGACCTTGACTAACCTTAACATGTATCTATGTCCAGGCAATGGGTGTCTGGGCTGAATCTTAACCACACAAAAACAAACATTGATTATGATCCTGTACATTCAAATGGATCTCTGATTTGATGTCAAGACATTCTTATTACAGGGCTGTGGAAATACCAACCACTATTTCACATTTCACTTCTTCTTCATCCAAATGAGAGTCCTTGTAGCAAAAATCAGTGTATTCAAACAGGTAAATGTTGGAAGGTGCTATAGTCCTACAGTTACAGGAGATACTGTCCCTCCACCCTCAGGCTGATCTCAGCTGGTGCTACCAAGGTGTATGCCATCCTGACCCACGGTATCTTCTCTGGCCCGGCCATCTCCCGGATCAACAACGCCTGCTTCGAGGCCGTGGTCGTCACCAACACTATCCCTCAGGAGGAGAAGATGAAGACCTGTCCTAAGATACAGGTCAGAGGTCACATCACTGTCCTTAGATCCAGGTTAGGGGTCAAATGTTATATTACTGTCCTAAGATACAGGTCATGGGTCACAGCACTGTCCTTAGATACAGGTTAGGGGTCAAATGTTATATTACTGTCCTAAGATACAGGTCAGGGGTCAGAGGTTATATCAGGGTCATTCACCTTAACATAAGTAGACTGTCATATTGTCTAATAATGTTAAGGTGATTTAAGCTGCAATTCTATTGTTGCTACTGTGATGTTTAACAACTAAGACAATGGCAAATAGTTTGAATAATCATATCACCTAAAAAGTTTGTGCTAAGATAATTCAAATAGTTCACTCTATAAATGAGAGAGCACACTTTCTGTTTATCAACGGTAAATAGTCTGACATGTTTCCGGATGTTTCCTGAACGTAGTTTATTATGTGTTGTTAACCATCTGTTTCTCCTCTAGGTGATTGACATCTCTATGATCTTGGCAGAGGCCATCCGCAGGACCCACAACGGAGAATCTGTCTCCTACCTCTTCAGCCACGTTCCCTTGTAACATCACACACACACTGAGTCACCTGGGGGCACTGTTCAGTAGGGGACAACAGAACATTCAGAACAGACACGGCCATATCTCATGCCGAATAGGGACTTTGGGGAACAGATATGATTGTCTTTCAGGTAGACTAAGGAAAGCAGAGTAGGCTCTTCAGTTCTATGCCCAGTATTCTGGAATGTTTCTCATCAGTGAATAGAATCCAGCACTACTATTCTGTTACACCAGAAAGAGGAGAGGGAATGTCCTATACAAACACCAGTGTTGGGCTCGATTCCATTTCAATTCCAGTCGATTCAAGAAGTACACTGACTAGAGGTCGACTGATTATGATTTTTCAACGCCGATACCGATTATTGGAGGACCAAAAAAGCCGATAATCGGCCGATTTTATTAGGGGGAAAAAATGTTTTATGTATCTATATATATATATCACACACACACATTTTTGTAATAATGACAATTGCAACAATACTGAAGGAACACTTTTATTTTAACTTGAGGCGGTTTAAGCCTGCACGAAACAATGACCTTATTTGAAGTAGATCAAGACATTCTCTATGGAAGACTTGAAGGGTAAAATAACGAAGGAACCCCTTTCAAGTTCAGCCGCAAGTTATTACAGGAATTATAACGCCTCGACTATTTCTCTAAACTATATACCTTTGACTAATCCGGAAACTATCACCTCGAAAACAAAACATTTATTCCGTTCTGTATTTTATCTAACGCGTGGCATCCATGAGTCTAAATATTCCTGTTACATTGCACAACCTTCAATGTTGTCATAATTACGTACAATTCTGGCAATTTAGTTGGCAAAGAGCCGTGCGGCCCAAACTGTTGCATATAACCTGACTGCGTGCAATGAACGAAAGAGAAATGGCACAATTTCACCTGGTTAATATTGCTTGTTAACCTGGATTTCTTTTAGCTAAATATGCAGGTTTAAAAATATATACTTGTGTATTGATTTTAAGAAGGGCATTGATGTTTATGGTTAAGTACACTTTGGAGCAATGACAATCATTGATTGTTTTTTATAAGATAAGTTTAATGCTAGCTAGCAACTTACCTTAGCTTACTGCATTCGCTAACAGGCAGGCTCTTCGTGGAGTGCAATGTAATCAGGTGTTAGAGCATTGGACTAGTTAACTGTAAGGTTGCAAGATTGGATCGCCCGAGCTGACAAGGTTAAAAATCTGTCGTTCTGCCTCCTAGGCCGTCATTGAAAATAAGAATGTGTTCTTAACAGACTTGCCTATTTAAATAAAGATTAAATAAAGGTGTAAAAAAATAAATCATAATAATCGGCAAATCGGCGCCCAAAGATATCGATTTCCGATTGCTATGAAAACTTGAAATCGGCCCCGATTTATCGGCCATTCCAATTAATCGGTCGACCTCTAATACTGACATTCCAATTATTTTCAATCAGGAAATTTTGGATTTGGAATTAGGTTTACTTTCTGAATTGAGGTTTAAATTGAATTGACCCCAACTGGGAGAAACACCCCCATTTATATTAGCATCGCTCTGCTGCTATTGCTAACTAACCACATAATAATTAGGATGAATGTTTATTAATAATGATGACATGTTCATTTCGAGTCCCTCTCTCACCCGTAAACATTGTTTGCATCCCAAATGGAACCTTTTTCCTACATAGTGAACTTCTTTTGACTTGTGCCCTATGGGCCCTGGTCAAAAGTAGTGCACTGCATGGGGAATAGGGTGCCATATGGGACATGTCTATCAGGGACAAAAGAGGTCAGTGTTGATTATTTATTGTGAGTGGTTGAACTCACCTAATGCCAACAGTTGTTCATAATAATGCTGTTACAATACTTCTGTTACAAAAAGAGGGCGAGAGACAGTTGGATGCTGACTGACTTCAGGTATTTTATTATTTTGTTTTTCTTTTTGATTCGGTTGAAAGATGAGACTCATAATGTGTTAAGTGAATGAGTTATAGTTGACAGTGCCACTGATGTTCATCTGGGTGATTCATAAGTCTTTTTAAAGGGGCAATCTAGGATCGGTACTTCTAATTTTTGGACATAATGGTAAATAGCCCACTGATTCTTGAAGATTTTAACTTATAAATGCCTCCTCCATGATCTTCATGATCTGCATCCCTAGCTCTGTCTGGGAATTTGAGAGTGGGCACATAACTCCAAACCCATCCCTCACCTGTTGACCTAAACAAGTATGGGGGCTTTTCTAATTGCGGATTGCCCCTCTTAAGACTATTGGGAATCGTTCTTTCAGTGGGTGCAGAGGAGGCAGGTTTTGCTCTTCGAGGTTGCTGTCTAGAAGCTGTTGGTTTTTAGCTCTGCAGGATGGAACTTCCTAGAAAAGTCTCTGCTATTTTTATTTACTTAATTTCTTTCAATAACATTTGTATAATAAACTCTTGAAAGAGTGGTATCTGTCTGACTTTAGTTTCATGTACAGTTGAAGTTGTAAGTTTACATACACTTAGGTTGGAGTCATTAAAACTCATTTTTCAACCACTCCACACATTTCTTGTTAACAAACTGTTGTTTTGGCAAGTCGGTTAGGACATCTACTTTGTGCATGACATGACACAAGTCATTTTTACAGACAGATTATTTCACTTATAATTCACTGTATCACAATTCCAGTGGGTCAGAAGTTTGTAAAATTCCAGAAAATGTCATGGCTTTAGAAGCTTCTGTTAGGCTAATTGACATAATTTGAGTCAATTGGAGGTGTACCTGTGGATGTATATCAAGACCTACCTTCAAACTCAGTACCTATTTGCTTGACATCTTGGGAAAATCTAAAGAAATCAGCCAAGACCTCAGAAAAATAATTGTAGACCTCCACGAGTCTGGTTCATCCTTGGGAGCAATTTCAAAACGCCTGGAGGTACACGTTCATTTGTACAAACAATAGTTTGCAAATATAAACAACATGGGACCACGCAGCCGTCAGACCGCTCAGGAAGGAGATGCGGTCTGTCTCCTAGAGATGAACGTACTTTGGTACGAAAAGTGCAAATCAATCCCAGAACAACAGCAAAGGACCTTGTGAGGATGCTGGAGGAAACGGGTACAAAAGTATCTATATCCACAGTAAACGAGTCCTATATCGACATAACCTGAAAGGCCACTCATCAAGGAGGAAGCCACTGGTCCAAAACCGCCATAAAAAAGCCAGACTTTGGTTTGCAACTGCACATGGGGACAAGATCGTACTTTTGGAGAAAAGCAAGCTGAAGAACATCCCAAACCGTAAAGCACAGGGGTGGCAGCATCATGTTGTGGGTGTGCTTTGCTGCAGGAGGAACTGGTGCATTCACAAAATAGATGGCATCATGAGGAGGGAAAATGATGTGGATACATTGAAGCAACATCTCAAGACATCAGTCAGGAAGTTAAAGCTTGGTTGCAAATGGGTCTTCCAAATGGACAATGACCCAAAGCATACTTCCAAAGTTGTGGCAAAATGGCTTAAGGACAATAAAGTCAAGGTATTGGAGTGGCCATTTGTTATGAATTGTATATATAATGACTAAATGATGTATACATTTAATGTAATGATAGGACTATATCTAACAGAATTCTACCCTGCCTCTGTATAATGATGAAGAATGTTTGTCCGTAAGAAAGAGGAACAGACAAGGAACTGTGGCAGACAGCTTGTGACAACTGTGAAACTGATAACCGGAAGGAGAGGGGAGAAACCGTTGGGCTTGCAGTAGATTGTGTAACATGTTACAGGATGTGATAAGCATTGTATGTGTAGGAGAAGACTTGTAGACTATATTGTCATTGTCTGAGAGGAGGAGGGACATTTATGACGAAATGGGAGGTATATAAACCAATGTACATGATATGATTGGTAGAGCTCTCGTAAATAAACGTTTGACTATTGTAGACTGGCCTCTGTCTTTCGTTTCATCAAGAATCTTACAAATTCTTGGTAGCAGACCGAGTAGTTTAGTTGAAGTTTAGTTTATGAACTTTGAGAAGATAATTCTCCTAACACCATCACAAAGCCCTGACCTCAATCCCATAGAAAATGTGGGCAGAACTGAAAGAGCATGTGCGAGCAAGGAGGCCTACAAACCTGACTCAGTTACACCAGCTCTGTCAGGAGGAATGGGCCAAAATTCACCTAGTTTTTTCTGGTAAGCTTGTGGAAGGCTACATGAAATGTTTGACCCAAGTTAAACAATTTAAAGGCAATGCTACCAAATACTAATTGAGTGTATGTAAACTTCTGACCCACTGGGAATGTGATGAAAGAAATAAAAGCTGAAATAAATAATTATCTCTACTATTATTCTGACATTTCACATTCTTAAAATAAAGTGGTGATCCTAACTGACTTAAGACGGACTTTCTACTAGGATAAAATGTCAGGAATTGTGATACAACTTAGCCAAATACATTTAACATTTGTTTATGTAAATTCCGACTTTCAACTGTATGTGCTTATATTCTGATCGTGTGTGACTTCAGCATAAGGTGAATCACTGCACCAAATATTTGATGTTGGAAGTCAGGCCCATAGTGTTTATACTTGCGTACTATTGTTTGTACACATTAACGTGGTACCTTCAGGCATCTGGAAATTACTCCCAAGGATGAACCAGACTTGTGGGGGTCTACAATTTTTTTTCTGAGGTCTTGGCTGATTTATTTTGATTTTCCCATGATGTCAAGCAAAGAGGCACTGAGCTTGAAGGTTGGCCTTGAAATACATCCACAGGTACACCTCCAATTGACTCAAATTGTGTCAATTACCCTATCAGAAGCTTCTAAAGCCGTGACATCATTTTCTTGGAATTTTCCAATGTGTTTAAGGGCACAGTCAACTTGTGTATGTAAACTTCTGACCCACTTGAATTGTGATACCGTGAATTATAAGTTAAATAATCTGTAAACAATTGTTGGAAAAATGACTTGTGTCATGCACAAAGTAGATGTGCTAGCCGACTTGCCACAACTATCATTTGTTAACAAGAAATTTGACTCCAACCTAAGTGTATGTAAACTTCCGACTTCAACTGTACATACAGGCTACAGTTGCATAGTAGGCTATGTGTTTCATCAAATTTAAACGTATGAACTCATTCATAATGAGAAGTTATCAGTACTGGACACACTGGTTGTGTGTGTGGTCTCATACCGACCACAGGTCATTGCTGGTATAGATCCAGCAGGCTTTTTAATTACAGAATAATATTAGGTGAAGAGAGAGAGAAAATAAACAACGTCTGGTGGTGGGACTTACAATTTGTTGCATAATGTAACTTTTTAAAGTGCCAATATTTAGAGAATCAACTCAATTTAATTTTATGAGTAAGGTCTCAGATATTTCTAGATTAACAGAGGGGATTTGGTTAAGTGCATGTCTACCTGACTCCCAAATTGTCACTGAATGGGAAGAGAACTGGATTTGAGTCGCTGTCAGTCTGCCCTCCGAATTCGCTTCAACATTCTGCGTACCCTAGCCAAACACCTTGCATAATGTTAACAATTAACGACCTTATCCATGGAACTTTATTTCATGACGTTGGCCTCTTTGGGTATAGCAAGCCCATCCCCCTCTCCCTGCCTCCCCCTTTCGTCCTTCAACTAGGTTGCTGTGGTCAGAGAGACGTAGTAAATTCCTGAGAATCTCCTCATGGACACACAGTATAGAGAGAGTAGATTTTCATGGAGAACAAAGGAATTCCTTCCACCTCACAGAACTTGAGGTACGAACAAATTTCATGTTCCGGAGAAAGTATAAAAGATTGGTGAAGAATCCAGCTACGAACTGGTCCGTTTGTCACGACTTGGGGAAGCTCATGGGAGACGTGTGGCCACATTACCATAACGCTGTTTATATAATAGCCTCAGATATGAGGTTTACATCTAATTGTTGTATAAGATGAATGAGTGAGTATGATACTGTTTGTAAAATTGTGTCATATGATTTTGGACTGTTTAATTAAGAAAAATACAATTCCCTTTTGATTTGAACTAAATCAGAAGACCGCCCCTGAGCCCAGTTAGGGTCAGGCCTCCTGGGACAGCACTCTTCAGTGTCACATCCTGACCATAGTTTGCTTTGTATGTTTCTATGTTTTGGTTGGTCAGGGTGTGAGCTGGGTGGGCATTCTATGTTACATGTCTAGTTTGTCTAGTTCTATGTTTGGCCTGATATGGTTCTCAATCAGAGGCAGGTGTTCGTCATTGTCTCTGATTGGGAACCATATTTAGGTAGCCTGTTTGGTGTTGGGTTTTGTGGGTGATTGTCCTTGTTACTGTCTCTGTGTTACTTTGCACCAGTAGGCTGTTTCGGTGTTCGTGTTACGTTTTTGTATTTGATTCGTGTTTACTTTGTTTCATTAAACATGGATCGCAATAACCACGCCACATTTTGGTCTGACTCTCTTTCACCTAAGAAGAACCGTTACATTCGGCCCTTCCAAATAAAACCCCCACTCGGGTTTTCGATCAGCAGACCGAGTTTACTTCAATTACAAGATGGCTAAAGGTTGCAGACCATGTTTTTGTCCATTAGAGGGGGAGACAAAGGTTGTAGACCATTGCTGAATCTTAGACTATCGATACCGACAGAATAAGAACAAGTCTTTGATATTAATTACTAGTCTGCAGCTAGGAATTCGGTATCATTGAACGCGGATAACGACAACCCCCGAAATAACCATTCTATAATGAATGTCACTCTGAACAATCCCCTCTAACCACAACCGGGAGAGAGACGACAATTCGACACACTGAGCGTAAATATATATATTGATTGCAATTGTTCCCGAATGAGTGAGCGTTCATGTGCAAATGATTAGCATTTAAATTGTTATAATTATCCCTCTGTTGTGACTTCTTAGTCGACCCCCACTTCCCCTTTTGTCTAACAAGCCACCATGCCGGTTTAACCCACTAGGGCACATTCTCCTATCATTTCATGTAACCACATTTACCTTGTTTGTTTGTTTATGCATTTCTGTGAATTAGTGAGTAATAAATAAATGATTTAAGACAATTGATGTATGGATGACTCAGTGAAGACTGGGTTCGTGCAGATAACCAACAATTTACGACGTTTGGAATGAGACTAATGAGGTAAAGTAAATAATTCATTAATTCAAAGACTAATTGATCAGATACAATATCTGAAACGTTATTTTAGGAAATGTTAACTTTGTAATCTGAATATTTTTCCTTGGTGCCCCGACTTCCTAGTAATTACAGTTACATGATTAATCAGTCTAATCCCATAATAACTAACTACAGAGAATCTTTAATAAACTATCAGTCTTCAGTTAATGATAGTAAAGACACGACATTTACTATAACAGTAGTATTCCCCCATATGTCTACTATCCTGACTATAGGCTAGTAGACTACCTGCGCACACTATAAATAATATAATATAAATAATTATATTGGGACCCTGGAGACCGGGGGCCATGTCCCATGTCTATGTTCTATATACTATGAAGACCCCTTCCCCTCTGCTCCGGGGTTTGGGCGGACCTTGAGCACCACGACGCACAATCCTTCTCCACGCAATCCGTGACCGACATTCACAAGATAATAAGCATAGGCCTATGAAGCTACTTCATTGGAAGTGTAGCGTACATAAAACACCATACCATTACGCACAAATCTGTAAATTCGTTCTGACATATAGGCTGCTGGCCTAGCTGTTACTCTCTAAAATACACTATTGCTCTGTGATGGCATATGCAGGGGATTAATTAAGGATAACATTGTTACGAATTTGAAGGGTGTCTGCGCGCAACTCCATGTCTCATCGCAGTCTGACAACGCACCATGGCTGTTAGAATGGTAATTGCTTTGTGGGTACGGTGTGTGTGTGACGCCTGTTTGAACGAGTGTATTAGACCCCCAACCCTTCTCCCCCACACAACCACCTGCATACACACACAACCCACCTGTCTCTACCTATGCAGTTATTAAAATATATAGATATTATTTTTTTAATTGTTTTGATTATTTGCTTTCTTTTTAATTAACAACAAATCAATACAACAAGTACATGGGGGAAACACAAGTAAAGAATATACAAAGTACATTTGTGCTAGGGAGTAAAATATCACATTACACAGGGACCTTAAGTGACATACACACATTTATAATTCTAACAGCTTTTTTGTTGGCAGAGTATTTAATTGTCTTAAAATATAAACTCAGAAAAAATAAACTTCCCTTTTTCAGGACCCTGTCTTTCAAAGATGATAATTTGTAAAAATCCAAATACCTTCACAGATCTTCATTGTAAAGGGTTTAAACACTGTTTCCCATGCTTATTCAATGAACCATAAACAATTCATTAATGAACATGCACCTGTGGAACGGTCATTAAGACACTAACAGCTTACAGACAGTAGGCAATTAAGGTCACAGTTATGAAAACTTAGGACACTAAAGAGGTCTTTCTACTGACTGAAAAACACCAAAGAAAGATGCCCAGGGTCCCTGCTAATCTGCGTGAATGTGCATTAGGCATGCTGCAAGGAGGCATGAGGACTGCAGATATGGCCAGGGCAATAAATTGCAATGTCCGTACTGTGAGACTCCTAAGACAGCGCTACAGGGAGACAGGACGGACAGCTGATCATCCTCGCAGTGGCAGACCACGTGTAACAACACCTGCACAGGATCAGTACATACGAACATCACACCTGCGGGACAGGTACAGGATGGCAACAACAACTGCCTGAGTTACACCAGGAACACACAACCCCTCCATCAGTGCTCAAACTGTCAGCAATAGGCTGAGAGAGGGTGGACTGAGGGCTTGTAGGCCTGTTGTAAGGCAGACATCACCGGCAACAACATCGCCTTTGGGCACAAACCCACCGTCGCTGGACCAAACGGGACTGGCAAAAAGTGCTCTTCACTGAGTAGTCACGGTTTTGTCTCACCAGGGGTGATGGTCAGATTTGCGTTTATCGTCAAAGGAATGAGCATTACACAGAGGCATGTACTCTGGAGCGGGATTGATTTGGAGATGGAGGGTCCGTCATGGTCTGGGGTGGTGTGTCACAGCATCATCGGGCTGAGCTTGTTGTTTTTGCAGGCAATCTCAACGCTGTGCTTTACAGAGAAGACATCCTCCTCCCTCATGTGGTACCCTTCCTGCAGGCTCATCCTGGCATGACCCTCCAGCATGACAATGCCACCAGCCATACTGCTCGTTCTGTGTGTGATTTCCTGCAAGACAGGAATGTCAGTGTTCTGCCATGGCCAGCGAAGAGCCCAGATCTCAATCCCATTGAGCACGTTTGGGACCTGTTGGATCGGAGGGTGAGGGCTAGGGCCATTCCTCCCCAGAAATGTCCAGGAACTTGCAGGTGCCTTGGTGGAAGAGTGGGGAAACATCTCACAGCAAGAACTGGCAAATCTGGTGCAGACCATGAGGAGGAGATGCACTGCAGTACTTAATGCAGCTGGTGGCCACATCAGATACTGACTGATACTTTTGAATTTGACTCCCCCCTTTGTTCAGGGACATATTATTCAATTTCTGTTAGTCCTGTGTCTGTGGAACTTGTTCAGTTTGTGTCTCAGTTGTTGCATCTTATGTTTATTCAAATGTTTACACATGTTAAGTTTGCTGAAAATGAACACAGTTGACAGTGAGAGGACGTTTCTTTTTTTGCTGAGTTTAGTTAAATTTGTTTTTGCAAGTTAATAAAATGTGGTGTTTTGTGAATATGACCATTGGTCAAAAGAATAATGAAATGAATTACATAAAATGGTTTCAACTTATTTCTATCAAAAGTAAAGAACTTCATAAATGTGTTAAATTATAATCTACTGATGTCTTGCCACAGACATGAGTACAATGCCAAAAAAGATGCAACACTTTGTCAGTGGTCATTACAAAAGGTACAATTTGCATCAGCATATCGATTGTGCTACCAGGGCTGGTAAAACCCTGGATCATTGTTATTCTAACTTCTGCGACGCATATAAGGCCCTCCCCCGCCCTCCTTTCGGAAAAGCTGACCACGACTCCATTTTGTTGCTCCCTGCCTATAGACCGAGACTAAAACAGGAAGCTCCCGCTCTCAGGTCTGTTCAACTCTGATCCAACCAATCTGATTCCACGCTTCAAAATTGCTTCGATCACATGGATTGGGATATGTTCCGCATTGCGTCAAACAACAACATTGACGAATACGCTGATTCGGTGAGCGAGTTCATTAGCAAGTGCATTGGCGATGTCGTATCCACAGCAACTATTAAAACATTCCCCAACCAGAAACCGTATATCTATGACAGCATTCGCACGAAACTGAAAGCGCGAAGCACTGCTTTTAACCAGGGCAAGGTGACCGGAAACATGACCGAATACAAACAGTGTAGCAAGGCAATCAAAGAAGCTAAGTGTTAGTATAGAGACAAAGTAGAGTCGCAATTCAACGGCTCAGACACAAGAGGTATGTGGCAGGGTCAACAGTCAATCACAGATTACAAAAAGAAAACCAGCCCCGTCGCGGACCAGGATGTCTTGCTCCCAGACAGACTGAACAACTTCATTGCTCGCTTTGAGGGCAATACAGTGCCACTGACACGGCCCGCTACCAAAACCTGCGGACTCTCCTTCACTGCAGACGACGTGAGTAAAACATTTAAACGTGTTAACCCTCGCAAGGCTGCAAGCCCAGACGGCATCTCCAGCCGCATCCTCAGAGCATGCGCAGACCAGCTGGCTGGTGTTCCCACATGCTTCAAGAGGGCCACCATTGTTCCTGTTCCCAAGAAAGCTAAGGTAACTGAGCTAAATGACTACCGCCCCGTAGCACTCACTTCCATCATCATGAAGTGCTTTAGGAGACTAGTCAAGGACCATATCACCTCCAACCTACCTGACACCCTAGACCCACTCCAATTTGCTTACCGCCCCAATAGGTCCACAGACGACGCAATCGCAATCACACTGCACACTGCCCTAACCCATCTGGACAAGAGGAATACCTATGTCAGAATGCTGTTCATCGACTACAGCTCAGCATTTAACAACATAGTACCCTCCAAACTCGTCATTAAGCTCAAGACCCCGGGTCTCGACCCCGCGCTGTGCAACTGGGTACTGAACTTCCTGACGGGCCGCCCCCAGTGGTGAGGGTAGGTAACAACATCCCCACCCCGCTGATCCTCAACACTGGGGCCCCAAAAGGGTGCGTTCTGAGCCCTCTCCTGTACTACCTGTTCACCCACGACTGCGTGGCCATGCACGCCTTCAACTCAATCATCAAGTTTGCAGACGACACTACAGTGGTAGGCTTGATTACCAACAGCAACGAGACGGCCTACAGGGAGGAGGTGAGGGCCCTCAGAGTGTGGTGTCAGGAAAATAACCTCACACTCAATGTCCAGGGAGGAGCGAGGAGAGGGATGGAAGCTATACTGTTACTGTTACATTGGCTAAAGTGTCTATAAGAACATCCAATAGTCAAAGGTTAATTAAATACAAATGGTATAGAGGGAAATAGTCCAATAATTCCTATAATAACCTCAACCTAAAATGTCTTACCTGGGAATATTGAAGACTCATGTTAAAAGGAACCACCAGCTTTCATATGTTCTCATGTTCTGAGCAAAGGAACTCAAACGTTAGCTTTCTTACATAGCACATATTGCACTTTTACTTTCTTAATATAATAATATTTATATAATATTATATAAATATATAATCGTAGTACTTCCCTGGGACGGGGGAAGGTCGGTAAGAAAATCCACCGATAAATGTGTCCATGGCCGTTGTGGAACGGGGAGGGGTTGTAATTTCCCTCTAGGTAGGTGCCGAGGAGCCTTGCTCTGAGCACACACTGAGCAGGAGGAGACATAAAATCTCACGTCTTTAGCCAGTGTGGGCCACCAGTATCTCCCTCTCAGACTCTGCACTGTCCTCTTGATACCAGGATGACCCGAGGAGGGAAGAGTATGAGCCCACCTAATCAGCTTGTCCCGGACCACCCTCGGCACGAGCCGGCCCTGACCGTGAGGCCCTCTCTATCTCAGCATCTACCTCCCATACCACTGGTGCCACAAGACATGACGGTGGAATGATGGGAGTTGGCTCTACTGACCGTTCCTCTGTATCATAGAGGCGAGACAGTGCGTCAGCTTTGGTGTTTTGGGAGCCTGGCCGATATGTGAGGGTAAACTGGAACCTAGTAAAAACATGGCCCATCTAGCCTGACGTGGATTTAGTCTCTTAGCTTCCCGGATGTACTCGAGATTACGATGGTCAGTCCAGATGTGAAAAGGGTATTTAGCCCCCTCAAGCCAATGTCTCCACACCTTCAGAGCCTTGACTACAGCTAACAACTCCCGGTCCCCCACATTATAGTTTCGCTCCGCTGGGCTGAGCTTGCTCAAAAAGAAAGCACACGGGTGGAGTTTGGCACACCCGAGCATTGGGACAGCACGGCTCCAACCCCAGCCTCGGACGGACGCATCCACCTCCACTATGAACGCTAAAGAGGGGTCCGGATGCGCCAACACGGGCGCATTGGTGAACAGCTCCTTCAGAGGACTGAAAGCTCTGCCCGCCTCTGCTGACCAGCGCAAGCGCACCGGTCCTCCCTTCAGCAGTGAGGTGATGGGAGCAGCCACCTGACCAAAACCCCGGATAAACCTCCGGTAGTAATCGGCAAACCCTAAAAACCTCTGCACTTCTTTCACCGTGGTCGGAGTCGGCCAATTACGCACGGCTGTAACGTGATCATCCTCCATCACCAACCCGGAGGTGGAAATACGATACCCCAGAAAGGAAACGGACTGTTTGAAAAACTCACATTTCTCCGCCTTGCAATACAGGTCATGCTCCAGTAGTCGCCCAAGTACCTTACGCACCAGAGACACATGCTCCGCGCGTGTGGCAGAATAGATCAAGATGTCATTAATGTACACTACCACTCCCTGCCCGAGCAGGTCTCGGAGAATCTCATCTACGAAGGATTGGAAAACGGCTGGAGCATTCTTCAACCCGTATGGCATGACACGGTACTCATAATGACCAGAAGTAGTACTAAATGCGGTTTTCCACTCATCTCCTCCCCGGATACGTACCAGATTATACTCGCTCCTCAGGTCCAGTTTTGTGAAGAATTGCGCCCGTGAAATGATTCCATTGCCGTAGCGATGAGAGGTAGTGGGTAACTAAACCCCACTGTAATGGAATTTAGACCTCTATAATCAATACCCGGACGCAGACCTCCATCCTTCTTCTTCACAAAAAGAAGCTTGAGGAGACGGGTGATATGGAGGGTTGAATATACCCCTGTCCCAGCGATTTGGAAACATATGTTTCCATCGCAACTGTCTCCTCCTGGGACAATGGATACACGTGACTCCTAGGAAGTGCAGCATTTTCCAGAAGGTTTATCGCGCAGTCCTCTCGACGATGAGGTGGTAATTTGGTCGCCCTCCCTTTACTGAAGGCGATAGCCAAATCGGCATATTCAGAGGGAATGCGCACGGTGGAAACTTGGTCTGGACTCTCCACTGTAGTCGCACCAACGGCAACTCCTATACACCTACCTGAACACTCCTCTGACCACCCCTTAAGCCGTACCTCCTAATTCCATAGGGATAGGAACAGGGGGGCTGGGGATTGGAAACGACAGGACCTGATCTGAACGCCCGCGAGCAGTAAGAAATAACTATATATACAGGGGGATGCCGGTACAGAGTCAATGTGTGGGGGCACCGGTTAGATGAGGTAGTATGTACATGTAAGTAGAGTTATTATAGTGACTATGCATAGATGACAACAGAGAGTGGCAGTGGTGTGGAGGGGAGGCAATGTGAATAGTCTGGGTAGACATTTGACTAGATGTTCAGGAGTCTTATGGCTTGGGGGTAGTAGCTGTTTAGAAGCCTCTTGGACCAAGACTTGGCGCTCCGGTACTGCTTGCCGTGTGGTAGTAGAGAGAACAGTCTATGACTTGGGTGGCTGGAGTCTTTGACAATTTTTAGGGCCTTCCTCTGACACTGCCTAGTATAGAGGTCCTGGATGGCAAGAAGCTTGGCCCCAGTGATGTACTGAGCAGGAATCAGGAGGATGGAATTATGGTCAGATTTGCCAAATGGAGGACGAGGGAGAGCTTTGTATGCGTCTCTGTATGTGGAGTATAGATGGTCCAGAGTTCTTTTCCCTGTTTACAAAAATACATAGACCGCCGCCCCTTGTCTTAACAGACGCCGCCGTTCTATCATGCCGGTACATCATATAACCAGCCAGCTGTATGTTGATGTTGTCATTGTTCAGCCACGACTCAGTGAAGCATAAGATATTACAGTTTTTAATGTCCCGTTGGTAGTTTAATCTTAAGCGTAAATCGTCGATTTTATTGTCCAAAGATTGCACATTTGCTATCAGAATTGAGGGAAGTGAGGGTTTATTCAATCGCCTTCGACTTCTCACCAGGCAGCCCGCTCTCCCGCCTCTCTTCCTCCACCTCCTCTTCACGCAGATCACGGGGCTCGGGCCTGTTCCCTAGAGAGCCGTATATCCTCCTCCTCCTCTTCACGCAGATCACGGGGCTCGGGCCTGTTCCCTAGGGAGCCGTATATCCTCCTCCTCCTCTTCACGCAGATCACGGGGCTCGGGCCTGTTCCCTAGGGAGCCGTATATCCTCCACCTCCTCTTCACGCAGATCACGGGGCTCGGGCCTGTTCCCTAGAGAGCCGTATATCCTCCTCCTCCTCTTCACGCAGATCACGGGGCTCGGGCCTGTTCCCAAGGGAGCCGTTTATCCTCCTCCTCCTCTTCACGCAGATCACGGGGCTCGGGCCTGTTCCCTAGAGAGCCGTATATCCTCCTCCTCCTCTTCACGCAGATCACGGGGCTCGGGCCTGTTCCCAAGGGAGCCGTATATCCTCCTCCTCCTCTTCACGCAGATCACGGGGCTCGGGCCTGTTCCCTAGAGAGCTGTATATCCTCCTCCTCTTCACGCAGATCACGGGGCTCGGGCCTGTTCCCAAGGGAGCCGTATATCCTCCTCCTCCTCTTCACGCAGATCACGGGGCTCGGGCCTGTTCCCTAGAGAGCCGTATATCCTCCTCCTCCTCTTCACGCAGATCACGGGGCTCGGGCCTGTTCCCAAGGGAGCCGTATATCTTCCTCCTCCTCTTCACGCAGATCACGGGGCTCGGGCCTGTTCCCTAGAGAGCCGTATATCCTCCACCTCCTCTTCACGCAGATCACGGGGCTCGGGCCTGTTCCCTAGAGAGCCGTATATCCTCCACCTCCTCTTCACGCAGATCACGGGGCTCGGGCCTGTTCCCAAGGGAGCCGTATATCCTCCTCCTCGGGCTCGTCAGAGTCGTGAAAGAAGAAAAAGGATTCTGCTAGTCCGTTGTGAGTAATCGCAGTCCTGATGCCTAGAAGTTATTTTCGGTCATAAGAGATGGTAGTGGCAACATTAAGTACAAAATGAGTAAAAAAAACAAGTTACAAACAGCGTAGATAAACAAACAAAAAAACACAATGGGTTGGGGGCACGTAAGACGTCGGCATTCTGCTCCGCCGCCATTTCAGAACCAATATTCTAAAAACAAAGACCTTTTTTTTTATACAATATGTCCCGATTATTCCATATATAATATCTGTGTTGAGAAAAATTATGCTTATAAATTAAGGACCATGACAAGAACCTGCTGATGAAAAGCAGAGAGTTTCACTGGAACTTTGTCTATTTTAATTGCAAACCAACATGAAGTTAAAGCTGCAACAGTTTTCCTAATGTAATGGGTACAGTTTCTCCACAGAAAGTTGAAAAGCATCTGGTCTATCTCCTTGCTTATTTTACTGTTAAGATATAAAGATAGAGCGCCATATGTTAGTCCTAGAGACACCTTCAGCCTTGGTTATTAGGACTCTATCTTTTAAAGATAAGTCCCTCTGTAGCCATTGATTTAGTCTTCTGTTTTTTTAAATAAGAGGGTTAAAATTGAGTAAGCCTCTAGACTTCTGATCCTTTGTAATGGTTATGCCTAAATATGTAAGTTCTTCTTTTACTGGAATACCGTCATATGAAGGTGTCACACAATCTTTGACAGCCATGAGTTCACATTTATTAATGTTAAGATATAGACCAGACGCTTTGGAAAAGGATTGTATCACATTAATCGATATGGGAATCTGACTAGCATCTTTCAGAAAAAGTGTAGTATCGTCAGCCAGCTGGCTTATAATAATTGATTTACCAGCGATGGAAATACCTCGTACGGGACTATTATTTACAGAATAAGATAAGATAACCTTGCCTAATTCCTCTCTTTGACTCAAATCTAGGTGAGGTGCCATGTTTCAGTTTGATAGAGCTGTTACCATCGTATAGAGTCAATAGCCTTACAGAATGGGAGTGGACGAGGAACTGATGATCTATTGTGTATTTAACCACACCGGCAACTTGGATGCAATAGGTGGTTTCCTTCTGAAAATAATGAGTGGCACAACCTCTTCCAGATCACAATAGGCCTACTAGGATATTATGTTTTCATTTGGTTATTATGAGCTAAAAGAGAAGTAAATTCTAAAACTGCAGGCATTTCAACGGTGGCGCCCACAGCAACAGGGAGCCAGGGAGACCAAACCCCCTACTTTAATTTTGAACTACAACTGCGACTTTATTCTCAAAATTTTGACCTGATTCTTAAAATTACATTTTGAATATATTCTCGAAATATTGCCACTTTATTCATAAAATTTTATTTGGACTTAAGCCTACCACCCCCCCACTTTTTCCAATTTCTGCCTGAAGACATACCCATATCTAACTGCCTGTAGCTCTGGCCCAGAAGCAAGGACATGCATATTCTTTTTACCATTTGAAGGGAAACACTCTGAATTTTGTGTAAATGTGAATTGAATGTAGGAGAATAGAACACCATAGATCTGGTAGAATAAAATACAAGGAAATTAACATTAGTTTTCTGTTTTTATTGTTGCTGCATCATCTTTCAACTGAACAAGAACATCCAGACATCCAGATGGGATTCTGGGGTTTGAATGGAGAACATAAGATGGCAACAGTATTTGAAAACAGTTTCAGAAAGATATCTTCAGGAATGAGTGAGCTACATGACATTGAGCATGTAGTCACCCAGGTGTCCCACACAAGGTGCCCAAATGTACCCAAGTGGCTGAATTGGTACAGTGATACATTGAAGTAAATGACTATATACAAAATACTCAAATGCCATTCTAACATACCCCCCCACAAAAACAAAACAAAAAAATGAACATTTGAAACATTTTCAAATAACAAGGGTAAACTATTTACACACATTCAATGTATAATGTACAATATTGTGAAGACCCTCAGTCCTCTACACAATATTGTGCTTCTGATGCCATGCCCAATAGCAGTCTCTTTCTGCTGTAAAGCAGAGGGTTACTGAACAGCTGGTGCAGGTGATGGGGCATTTCCTGTGACAAAGGACACAACGACGTCTCCCTATTGTGCCCTTTTTGCCCTGAGGCACATTCATGCCTGCAGAGATGAATCTGGGCAGGTGAACACTACTGGTTGGAGCAGAGGGGCCAGGCGTAGAGGGGACAGAAGGTGCTACAGTAGACTTGCTGCAGCTAGCAAGCTCATGGATGAGCAGCTCCCTGAAGGCTAGCTGTGAGATGGGGGGATGTCCACAGCTCTGAGCCATTTCCTTCTGGAGGATGAAGGCGTTCACCACAGCAATGTCAACTAAATGATAAAAAAAATGTCTTGTACCACTTCATTGTCTTGTGGAGAACGTTGTAGTATCCAATAAGCGCATCTGAGAGGTCTACACCTCCCATGCTCTTGTTGTAGTCTTTGATTGCTTCAGGAATGGGGACATTCTTGGTGGTCCATGCCCCAGCAGCGTCCTTCACACGCCTGACGACGTGATCTCCACTGAAGGACTTGTGGATACTGGAGCACATGACCACCTCTCTGGTGTCCATCCACTTCACAAAGAGCAGGCCATCTTCACGGATCCATCTCATGGTACCCCGCTCAGCCCGCATAGGCATGTCATTCACCTTGGTTTTTGGAAAGCCCACTCTATTGGGCCAAATAGTGCCACAAGCCCACACATCCCGCTTCCTCAGCTCTGTAAACAGGGTAGGGCTTGTGTAAAAGTTGTCCACAAACAGTTTGTAGCCCTTCCCCAGCAGTTGAAAATCTAATAACTGCATAACAGAATCATAACTAAGTCCCTTACTGGTCACAAAACTGCTCTTCCCCTCATAAACAAAAAAACTGCATGTGTATGCACACACCGAATCAGCCAAAACAAACAGTTTGTAACCCCATTTAGTGGGTTTGTTGCGCATGTATTGTTTTAGGCCAATTCGGGCTTTTGAAGCTACCATCCTCTCATCGATGGAAATGTTCTGGGCAGGCTGAAAATAGGTTTTGCAAGCCTCAACGATGCTGGGGTAGAGAGGTTTTATTTTGCACAGCCTATCAAACCTAGCTGTGCCTCTCTTCTTCTCTTTGTCCTCATCAACTTCTGGGTCACTGATATGAAGCGCCCCTGAGATTGTCATAAACCTTTTGCATGATATGACCGTGGATGGGAAAGGCAGTTGATAGAGGGAAGCAGTTTTCCAGTAGTCTTTCAGGGATTTTAGCTTCACAAGACCCATGTAAATGACCATTCGGTGTGCGAGTTCATTAGAACGTGCGTCGAAGATGTCGTTCCCATAGCAACGATAAAAACATTCCCTAACCAGAAACCGTGGATTGATGGCAGCATTCGCGTGAAACTGAAAGCGCGAACCACTGCTTTTAATCAGGGCAAGGTGTCTGGCAACATGACTGAATACAAACAGTGCAGCTATTCCTCCGCAAGGCTATTAAACAAGCTAAGCGTCAGTACAGAGACAAAGTGGAATCTCAATTCAACGGCTCAGACACAAGAGGCATGTGGCAGGGTCTACAGTCAATCACGGACTACAAGATGAAATCCAGCCCAGTCACGGACCAGGATGTCTTGCTCCCAGGCAGACTAAATAACTTTTTGCCCGCTTTGAGGACAATACAGTGCCACTGACACGGCCTGCAACGGAAACATGCGGTCTCTCCTTCACTGCAGCCGAGGTGAGTAAGACATTTAAACGTGTTAACCCTCGCAAGGCTGCAGGCCCAGACGGCATCCCCAGCCGCGCCTCAGAGCATGCGCAGACCAGCTGGCCGGTGTGTTTACGGACATATTCAATCAATCCCTATACCAGTCTGCTGTTCCCACATGCTTCAAGAGGGCCACCATTGTTCCTGTTCCCAAGAAAGCTAAGGTAACTGAGCTAAACGACTACCGCCCCGTAGCACTCACTTCCGTCATCATGAAGTGCTTTGAGAGACTAGTCAAGGACCATATCACCTCCACCCTACCTGACACCCTAGACCCACTCCAATTTGCTTACCGCCCAAATAGGTCCACAGACGATGCAATCTCAACCACACTGCACACTGCCCTAACCCACCTGGACAAGAGGAATACCTATGTGAGAATGCTGTTCATCGACTACAGCTCGGCATTCAACACCATAGTACCCTCCAAGCTCGTCATCAAGCTCGAGACCCTGGGTCTCGACCCCGCCCTGTGCAACTGGGTACTGGACTTCCTGACGGGCCGCCCCCAGGTGGTGAGGGTAGGCACAACATCTCCTCCCCGCTGATCCTCAACACGGGGGCCCCACAAGGGTGCGTTCTGAGCCCTCTCCTGTACTCCCTGTTCACTCACGACTGCGTGGCCACGCACGCCTCCAACTCAATCATCAAGTTTGCGGACGACACAACAGTGGTAGGCTTGATTACCAACAACGACGAGACGGCCTACAGGGAGGAGGTGAGGGCCCTCGGAGTGTGGTGTCAGGAAAATAACCTCACACTCAACGTCAACAAAACTAAGGAGATGATTGTGGACTTCAGGAAACAGCAGAGGGAACACCCCTATCCACATCGATGGAACAGTAGTGGAGAGGGTAGCTAGTTTTAAGTTCCTCGGCATACACATCACAGACAAACTGAATTGGTCCACTCACACTGACAGCGTCGTGAAGAAGGCGCAGCAGCGCCTATTCAACCTCAGGAGGCTGAAGAAATTCGGCTTGTCACCAAAAGCACTCACAAACTTCTACAGATGCACAATCGAGAGCATCCTGGCGGGCTGTATCACCGCCTGGTACGGCAACTGCTCCGCCTCAACCGTAAGGCTCTCCAGAGGGTAGTGAGGACTGCACAACGCATCACCGGGGCAAACTACCTGCCCTCCAGGACACCTACACCACCCGTTGTTACAGGAAGGCCATAAAGATCATCAAGGACATCAACCACCCGAACCACTGCCTGTTCACCCCGCTATCATCCAGAAGGCGAGGTCAGTACAGGTGCATCAAAGCTGGGACCGAGAGACTGAAAAACAGCTTCTATCTCAAGGCCATCAGACTGTTAAACAGCCACCACTAACAGTGTGAGTGGCTGCTGCCAACACACTGTCATTGACACTGACCCAACTCCAGCCATTTTAATAATGGGAATTGATGGGAATTATGTAAATATATCACTAGCCACTTTAAACAATGCTACCTTATATAATGTTACTTACCCTACATTATTCATCTCATATGCATATGTATATACTGTACTCTACATCATCGACTGCATCCTTATGTAACACATGTATCACTAGCCACTTTAACTATGCCACTTGTTTACTTTGTCTACACACTCATCTCATATGTATATACTGTACTCGATACCATCTACTGTATGCTGCTCTGTACCATCACTCATTCATATATCCTTATGTACATATTCCTTATCCCCTTACACTGTGTATAAGACAGTAGTTTTGGAATTGTTAGTTAGATTACTTGTTGGTTATCACTGCATTGTCGGAACTAGAAGCACAAGCATTTCGCTACACTCGCATTTAACATCTGCTAACCATGTGTATGTGACAAATAAAATTTGATTTGATTTGATTTGATTTGATTTTGATTTGATTTGATTTGATTTGAACCCAAAAATATCTGAAATGGCAATGGGCTTCCATCCCTCTTTCTTGCCCGCCTGCTTCTTAGCACCATACTTGTTTGTGTTCGACACCAGGGAATCAACAACTGCCGAGGTGAAAAACAGCTGAAAAAGTTGCATGGGGCTGTACTTTGAAGTCATGTCCAGCTGAGGTCCTGTTGGCCTCTTCAGTCTGAATACTGGAGGTGTAGGCAACACATCCTCCTCCAGCACAGAGTGCCAACGACCCACCTCCTCTCTGATTGCAGGTTTAGCCCTACCCCACCTCCCTTCTTTGTCACAGACTTCACACCTTGCAGGGCGGGGGTAGGTGTGGAGCCGGCAGGGGTCCGGCTAGATGATCCAGCTCCTTTCAGTGGGGGCTCCCAATCAGAATCAGAGGGACTGGGACTGTGAAATAAAGACACAGAAACACAGATTATATTAGAGTAGGGAATGTAAATCACTCAGGTGAGGTTCAGAGGCAAAGGGAAAGCCATGTGGCCAACAATAACTTTGACTTTGCTTTTACAGCTTTACTCGCCATAATTACTTCAATAAAAGAGCGGGAAATTATCTTGACTAAATACTGCGTCGCGCAAAGAAAATGGCTCCTTCTGGTAGAAATTCCAATGGCGAATGGCTGCGTTGCGCTCGAGTTTCGGTCAAGAGCTGGTCTTCCCTGATACAAAATGTGTCGTTTTATGCATAAAAACATGATTTAATCGAACAAAGCAACCATTTATTGTGAAGATTGGACCTTTTGTATTGCCAAAATAAGATCTTCAAAGGGAATTGATTATTTTAGTGCTATTTCTGGCTTTTTGTGTCGCTAATGGTTGGATGGAAAAAGCTTGTAATACTTGTGTGTGTGGCACGCTGTCGTCAGATTATTGTAAAATTGCTTTCGCTGAAAACCATTTAAAAAATCTGACACGGTGGTTGGATTATGAGGAAGTTAAGCTTTTAAATGATGTTAGATACATGTATTTACAAGAAAGTTTAACATTACGAATTGTGCATTTAGTATCTTTGCGCTATGCTATTTCACCGGATGTTAGCCTATATTATTGTCGAAATATTGCCACTTTATTTTCGAAATATTGCCACTTTTTTAAAGTACATCGCCTCACCTCGCCCTTATACCTATTTAAGCGATCCGCCTACAATCCTCTCTTCTGTGACAAACGCTCCCTGCACGACATTAATTGATACGTGATGCTGTCCAATCGACGGAGACCAGTCGTAGAAATCCATCCAATGGTCATTCTAGGAGGGGCGGGATCCTCAACCCGGCAATGACTAGATTGACAGTGTTGAAATTAATTATTTTTAACCCGATACAACGCACATTTATTTTGTTTATATTTTCCCAATCGTTATTTTGGCCTTAGTCATTTTGACTGACAGTTTAAAAGAAGCGAGGTCGTTAAGGGAAATACGATTTGTTTATTTTTTGTCTAAATGTGTTGGTTTCATTTCGCATAAAACTGAATTTCTTGTAAATGCTTGCGATGGATTTGCAATCTGCAGATTGACTGATTCCGACTAGGCTAGATGTAAAACAACACAATCATCTGTGGGCTAAACAGTCGTTTTAGGTGTTCTGGTAAGTAAGCTAAAACGTCTTGAAACTGTTGCTCAATAAATGTATTCTTATGTGTAATTTTATCGTAGAAGTGATTCATTAGTACATATAGCTGATGAGCAAGTTTAAAGGTAGTTGATACATTTTGGATGGTGAACAGTTGTTTTTTCCACAAGCTATTATTCTAAAGAGATCTTTGATTATTGCAGTGTTATTAATGTGTTTGTTATTCATAGATTAAATCGAGTATTATAATAGGCTGTATTTGTATGATTGTATTGTTCTAGTCTGCATCTGTCTGTCTGTATCCACCCTGATCATCAATATGGTGCATCTTGTTCTCTCAGTGATGGGGCGGGGTCCTGGACATAACCATGAAGCCCACAGGAAGAACACTATGGTTTGGCTCCCCAGCTTCCTGCATGGTGGGACTTCCAGCCTGGTGTCCACTCTCACCACCTTCCCCATCTACAAGATCGTGTTCCGCCAGCAGCTTCACAGCACCGTAGTCAGCCAGGCGATAGGCCAACTCAGGAAGGAGGGTTTCCTGAAGCTCTACAGGGGGGTGGTGCCCCCTCTACTGATGAAAACCCTGAATGGGACACTACTTTTCGGGATACATGACACTTTCCTCCACTGTCTCTCCTCTATCACCAACCCCTGCGGTGTCATCCCTCTCCCCACGTTACCAGCTGTGGCCGGGCTCGGCACAGGCATCGTGGAGGCCTTGGTGTTCACGCCATTTGAGCGTGTGCAGAATGTGTTGCAGAACGGGGGCAACGACCGCAGCCTGCCCACCCTGAGGAGTGTGTTGGCCCGGCTGGGGGCAGAGAGGCTGGGGTCGGGTTACTACAGAGCTTTCATCCCCATACTGGCCCGTAACACCCTGGGAAGCTGCATCTACTTTGGTCTGAAGGACCCCGTCAGTGCTGCTCTGAGGGAGAAGGGGCTTCCTCCTATGGCCTCATCCTTCCTGTCAGGAATGATAATCAGCTCCATGGCGATCAACCTGCCCCTGTATCCTCTGTCTGTGCTGGTGGTCAACATGCAGGCTGGGATGGTGGGTGAGGCAGCGGGGGTGAGGGGGAGCTGGAAGGCACTGTGGGAAGGTCAGCTGAAGAGGAGCGTCCCCCTGCTGTACCGTGGAGGTTCCCTGGTTATCCTCAGGAGCTGTATCAGCTGGGGAATCACAACAGCCATCTACGACCAACGCTCCGCACACTGACACACAACATCTCATTGCTCCATTCCAGACAAGGTCTGCGTCACAAATTGCACCATATTCCCTTTGCAGTGCAATTTGGGAAGCACCCAGGAAGAACTTCTCGAACTTTCTCATCTCTCTCTCTGTCTCTCTGTCTCTCTGTCTCTCTGTCTCTCTCTCTGTCTGTCTCTCTCTCTGTCTCTCTCTCTGTCTCTCTCTCTGTCTCTCTCTCTGTCTCTCTCTCTGTCTCTCTCTCTCTGTCTCTCTCTCTCTCTCTCTCTCTCTGTCTCTCTCTCTCTGTCTCTCTCTCTCTCTCTCTCTCTCTCTGTCTCTCTCTCTCTCTCTCTCTCTCTCTCTCTCTCTCTCTCTCTCTCTCTCTGTCTCTCTCTCTCTGTATCTCTCTCTCTGTATCTCTCTCTGTATCTCTCTCTCTGTATCTCTTTCGCTTTCTCTCTCTGTCTCTCTCTCTCTGTATCTCTCTCTTTGTCTTTCTCATCTCTCTCTTTCGCTTTCTCTGTCTCTCTCTTTCGCTTTCTCTGTCTCTCTCTTTGTCTTTCTCTTTCTCTCTCTCTTTCACTTCCTCTCTCTTTCGCTTCCTCTCTCTTTTGCTTTCTCTCTCTCTCTCTGTCTCACTCTTTCTCTGTTTCTCTCTCGCTCTCTCTCTCTCTCTTGTCCTTCATCTGCCTGGTGTGAAACCTGAGTGATGGGTGGTCACCTGGTAGGCATGCACCATATTGCGCACATCCACTAGAAATTATGAGCAGTTAAGTCAAGATCAAAGGAGCAAAGAAGAGAAGAGCAGGAGAGGAGACCACTTTTGTCTACTGAAATGGTACCCTTGGTGATGACTCCTTGGTGATGACTCCTTGGTGATGACTCCTTGGTGATGACTCCTTGGTGATGACTCCTTGGTGATGACTCCTTGGTGATGACTCCTTGGTGATGACTCCTTGGTGATGACTCCTTGGTGATGACTCCTTGGTGATGACTCCTTGGTGATGACTCCTTGGTGATGACTCCTTGGTGATGACTGCTGATGTCTTTTGGAGCTGTTCTGTTCAGGAATGCAGCATGGTCTCAAGGATGGTCCAGCAGTTGCAGTTGGGCACCACTTTATTAGTCAGGCCATGCACATTTTATTCAATGTTTAAAAAGTGAACAGGAAAACTTTTAATTTGACAGATTTCTATTTTGTTTTTGAGGGACAGTCGGTAAACATTTAATTAAATTTTTATGGCCTCAATCATCAAAACTCTCTCTGATATCATGTTTTTATGAGCCAAAGATTACTGTGCAATTATGTTTAATGGTTCTATTTCTCTCAGGTGCCTCACTGTGTCCTATTTTAAGTCCTGAATGGATCAAAGCCTAGGAGATCCAGTTATGTTCAAGGTGCTCTAACAAGTTTCGTCAAAATGGGCTTCAATATTTAAATGAACTGCGTGTGGATCAAATGAGATATGTATCACTGTCACGTTCTGACCTTTATTTCCTTGGTTTTGTCTTTATTTAGTATGGTCAGGGCGTGAGTTGGGGTGGGCAGTCTAGGTTTGTCTTTCTATGTTGGGCTTTTGTGTTCAGCCTAGTATGGTTCTCAATCAGAGGCATGTGTCGTTAGTTGTCTCTGATTGAGAATCATACTTAGGTAGCCTGGGTTTCACTGTTGGTTTGTGGGTGTTTGTTTCCGTGTGAGTGTTTGTCGCCACACGGTATTTCGTTTTTCATCACATCGTTTATTGTTTTGTATTTCAGTGTTCAGTTCGTTTTTAATAAATCGTCGTGAACACTTACCACGCTGCTTCTTGGTCCGATCCTTACTCCTCTTCAGACTAAGAGGAAATCTGCCGTTACAATCACTCAGTATAGGCCTACCCTTCTATTGTCTTATACCTGGATACCATTACCAACTTCCCTTTCTCACAAAATGGACTATAAGTGTATCTATTCTAATGTATTCTATTCTACTCTGAGAGGAATACTTGAATGATAATGTTTTATTTCAGCTCATGAAATATGGAACCAACACTTTTACATGTTGCATTAACATTTTTGTTCAGTATATATCCCTGAGCATTAATACATGTTTTATCAAACCACACTTGACTTTCATCTTGCAAGTTATTCTTAATATGTGTTTGCATTTTATACTAAACTTCGTGCTGAGGGAATTCTCTTCCTGTGACGAAGATGCTTCTTGCATTGCCCTGTAGGCTATGCTGTATATATCCACAAGGTGGCGCTGTGGTATCGATTTCTGATTTATCAAACGAACACTGCACAAGATTGTTCCCCCTGAAAGTCTCAACTCATAGATTTAGCCTGGCCAATGATATCCCTCTTCTGGATGGATTGGGCCAATGCCGTAGCTCAGATTGGTGTCCATGGCGGTGTGAGAAAGGGCGTGCTTTCCCTATTTAAGCCTACACCCAGACGTTGTACCTGTAACGGACATTCTCACCGCACATCCCCGTACCAGGTAAATATTGGTAGCTTTAGTAGACAAATTATTCAAATTCCATCTTGTTATCTCCCTCTGTTTGTATGTTAGTTTATTGATGCCACCCCACGTTGCCATGGTCGTCTAATAACGTTATTCTGATGGGTGGTGGTGTTATTATGCAATTCTAAGCATTTTGTCAGACGTTTTTAAAAAATATATTTTTTTTTAGACCGAAGGAAGGGACTGTCGGTTGTAGGTTGTATTTGCAGGTTGTATTTGATTGTCAGCAAAGAGTAGTCTATAGACTATTGGCTATTATTAGGCTATATGATTTAGTGTTAGGCTATTTGAGGATTTATTTTGTTGCTGTGTTGACAGCTCTGCAATGCATGCATTTAATGCGCCTGCACCCCTACACATCATTCCAACTAGGCTATTAAACGTGTCTGTGTTTAATTATTGTATGGTTAGGCTAATTGTCATCATCATAGTTATATAAAATAGTTACAGTCCTTGGTGTGATGACATGCCGAATATATTTACATTTTTTAAATTGTCGCACTGTTACCTAAAGCCCAATCAATGCATGTGATGCTGACGGCGCAATGCCATGGTTCTAGCCTACAGTCTGCTTATAGATTGGCGGTTCATCGGGGTGCGGTTTTATGATAAAAACATGTTCTACCGGTGAGCTCAACATGCCTTAACATAACAGATCCGTCAAATTATCTTATTTTTACTGAAGATGGCGTTGACACCTATCAATTAATCTGTGCGTTTTGCATAAATTGGTCTGGTGAAACAAAATCTAACCCGTCACACCCAGTTATTGCGCACGCGGGCACCTAGATAAGGTCTACCTAACTACAAGCAGATCATGAGACTGTTTGTGAGTTCTGTGTTTGTGAAAGTATAAACTCAATATTTGTTAAATTAAGCACCAGTGTGTGGAGGTGGCACGTAATATGCCATTGACCCTTGCATGTGAAATCACACTGAAATGTAGACCTTCTAATAGTATGCTAACAATTGCATTTGTGTCGAAATGAGGTTAGAGGTCAACACAGATCTAATAGACTAGTAAATCGCACCTTTGTCATCCTAATGCATGTAGGTTCATTCATTGACATCCCTTCATAGATTTAGAGAATTCAATGTTTCCATCCCAATATGCTCTTTCTGCAGCCTCTCACGGAACCAGAACGTACCAGTACACGTTCCTGTATACCAGAACCAGTGCATTGCAGCAAACCCGAGTGCTTGGGTAACTCTCAGTGAAACATAACACCATAAAACAAGCTCTCTCTCTCTCCTGACTATTTGTTCTCCTTTGTTAGATGGTAAATGGTGAAGTCGTGGGAGTGGTGTGTGTTGATTCAAGTAACTGAATTACGTAACTAGCTAGAGTAGTCTATATGGATTATACGTGTGTGGTAAAGTGTGTGTGTGTGGGTGCGGCTGGACTTCACCTACATGCACTCACCTGTATTCTAGATTACATATTTGTCTAAGGACTCTCTTTCTTTCTTTCTCTCTCTCTCTCTCGACATTTACATTCTGACTCCTTCTCCCTCAGACATCATCTAAGATGGGCGACAACAACCCAGTGAAGCAGGGAGTGGAGACCTTTGACAAGAAGTGTCTAAAGAAGACCAGTACTGCTGAGAAGAACACTCTGCCAACCAAGGAGGGTACGTTTCTCCTACCCTCCTATCCTATCTCCTTTTCTGTCTCCTCCCCTTATTGCTCCTACTCATGTCCCACCCTATACCTGTCTCCCTCTCTCTGTACCTGTCTCCCTCTCTCTGTACCTGTCTCCCTCTCTCTGTACCTGTCTCCCTCTCTGTGTACCTGTCTCCCTCTCTGTGTACCTGTCTCCCTCTCTCTGTACCTGTCTCCCTCTCTCTGTACCTGTCTCCCTCTCTCTGTACCTGTCTCCCTCTCTCTGTACCTGTCTCCCTCTCTCTGTACCTGTCTCCCTCTCTCTGTACCTGTCTCCCTCTCTGTGTACCTGTCTCCCTCTCTGTGTACCTGTCTCCCTCTCTGTGTACCTGTCTCCCTCTCTGTGTACCTGTCTCCCTCTCTCTGTACCTGTCTCCCTCTCTGTGTACCTGTCTCCCTCTCTGTGTACCTGTCTCCCTCTCTCTGTACCTGTCTCCCTCTCTCTGTACCTGTCTCCCTCTCTCTGTACCTGTCTCCCTCTCTCTGTACCTGTCTCCCTCTCTCTGTACCTGTTTCCCTCTCTCTGTACCTGTTACCCTCTCTGTGTACCTGTCTCCCTCTCTGTGTACCTGTCTCCCTCTCTGTGTACCTGTCTCCCTCTCTCTGTACCTGTCTCCCTCTCTCTGTACCTGTTACCCTCTCCGTGTACCTGTCTCCCTCTCTGTGTACCTGTCTCCCTCTCTGTGTACCTGTCTCCCTCTCTCTGTGTACCTGTCTCCCTCTCTGTGTACCTGTCTCCTCTCTGTGTACCTGTCTCCCTCTCTGTGTACCTGTCTCCCTCTCTCTGTACCTGTCTCCCTCTCTCTGTACCTGTCTCCCTCTCTCTGTACCTGTCTCCCTCTCTCTGTACCTGTCTCCCTCTCTCTGTATCTGTCTCCCTCTCTCTGTACCTGTCTCCCTCTCTCTGTACCTGTCTCCCTCTCTGTACCTGTCTCCCTCTCTCTGTACCTGTCTCCATCTCTCTGTACCTGTCACCCTCTCTCTGTATCTGTCTACCTCTCCCTGTACCTGTCTCTCTCTCCCTGTCAATTAAATTCAATTTCAATGTAAGGGCTTTATTGGCATGGTAAACATACTGTATGTTAACATTGCTAAAGCAATGAACTAATGTGAAATAAGCAATAAAAATGAACAGTAAACATTACACTCACAGAAGTTCCAAAATAATAAAGACATTTCAAATGACATATTGTGTCTACATACAGTGTTGTAATGATGTGCAAGTAGTTAAAGTACAAAAGGGAAAATTAACATAAATATGGGTTGTATTTCCATTGGTGTTTGTTCTTCACTGGTTGCCCTTTTCTTATGGCAACAGGTCACAAATCCTGCTGCTGTGATGAGGAGGTTAGGAAGTGCAGCTGAGTTTTTACCTCATTTTGTGGGCAGTGAGCACGTAGCCTGTTTTCTGTTGAGAGCCATGTCTGTCTATGGCGGCCTTTCTCAATAGCAAGGCTATGCTCACTGAGTCTGTAAGTAGTCAAAGCTTTCCTTTATTTTGGGTCAGTCACAGTGGTCAGGTATTCTGCCACTGTGTACTCTCTGTTTAGGGCCAAATAGCATTCCAGTTGGCTTTGTTTTTGTGTTAATTCTTTCCAGTGTGTCATGTAATTATCTTTTTGTTTTCTCATGATTTGGTTGGGTCTAATTGTTTTGCTGTCCTGGGGCTCTGTGGGGTCTGTTTGTGTTTGTGAACAGGACCAGCTTGCTTAGGGGACTCTTCTCCAGGTTAATCTCTCTGTAGGTGATGGCTTTGTTATGGAAGGTTTGGGAATCACTTCATGTTAGGTGGTTGTAGGATTTAACGTCTCGTTTCTGGATTTTGATCATTAGCAGGTATCGGACTAATTCTGCTCTGCATGCATTATTTGCGTGCATTTTACCTGTCTCCATCTCTGTTTACAGTATCTACCCTGTACCTGTCTCCCTCTCTGTTTACAGTATCTACCCTGTACCTGTCTCCATCTCTGTTTACAGTATCTACCCTGTACCTGTCTCCATCTCTGTTTACAGTATCTACCCTGTACCTGTCTCCCTCTCTGTTTACAGTATCTACCCTGTACCTGTCTCCCTCTCTGTTTACAGTATCTACCCTGTACCTGTCTCCATCTCTGTTTACAGTATCTACCCTGTACCTGTCTCCCTCTCTGTTTACAGTATCTACCCTGTACCTGTCTCCCTCTCTGTTTACAGTATCTACCCTGTACCTGTCTCCATCTCTGTTTACAGTATCTACCCTGTACCTGTCTCCATCTCTGTTTACAGTATCTACCCTGTACCTGTCTCCCTCTCTGTTTACAGTATCTACCCTGTACCTGTCTCCATCTCTGTTTACAGTATCTACCCTGTACCTGTCTCCCTCTCTGTTTACAGTATCTACCCTGTACCTGTCTCCCTCTCTGTTTACAGTATCTACCCTGTACCTGTCTCCATCTCTGTTTACAGTATCTACCCTGTACCTGTCTCCCTCTCTGTTTACAGTATCTACCCTGTACCTGTCTCCCTCTCTGTTTACAGTATCTACCCTGTACCTGTCTCCCTCTCTGTGTACAGTATCTACCCTGTACCTGTCTCCATCTCTGTTTACAGTATCTACCCTGTACCTGTCTCTCTCTCTGTGTACAGTATCTACCCTGTACCTGTCTCCATCTCTGTTTACAGTATCTACCCTGTACCTGTCTCCCTCTCTGTGTACAGTATCTACCCTGTACCTGTCTCCATCTCTGTTTACAGTATCTACCCTGTACCTGTCTCTCTCTCTGTGTACAGTATCTACCCTGTACCTGTCTCCCTCTCTGTGTACAGTATCTACCCTGTACCTGTCTCCATCTCTGTGTACAGTATCTACCCTGTACCTGTCTCCCTCTCTGTGTACAGTATCTACCCTGT
Source organism: Oncorhynchus keta (assembly GCF_023373465.1). Taxonomy (NCBI): domain Eukaryota; kingdom Metazoa; phylum Chordata; class Actinopteri; order Salmoniformes; family Salmonidae; genus Oncorhynchus; species Oncorhynchus keta. Next base: position 75,363,681 of record NC_068424.1, read on the forward strand.
ACCTGTCTCCATCTCTGTTTACAGTATCTACCCTGTACCTGTCTCTCTCTCTGTGTACAGTATCTACCCTGTACCTGTCTCCATCTCTGTTTACAGTATCTACCCTGTACCTGTCTCCATCTCTGTTTACAGTATCTACCCTGTACCTGTCTCCATCTCTGTTTACAGTATCTACCCTGTACCTGTCTCCTCTCTGTTTACAGTATCTACCCTGTACCTGTCTCCATCTCTGTGTACAGTATCTACCCTGTACCTGTCTCCATCTCTGTTTACAGTATCTACCCTGTACCTGTCTCCATCTCTGTTTACAGTATCTACCCTGTACCTGTCTCCATCTCTGTTTACAGTATCTACCCTGTACCTGTCTCCCTCTCTGTGTACAGTATCTACCCTGTACCTGTCTCCTCTCTGTGTACAGTATCTACCCTGTACCTGTCTCCATCTCTGTTTACAGTATCTACCCTGTACCTGTCTCCCTCTCTGTTTACAGTATCTACCCTGTACCTGTCTCCCTCTCTGTGTACAGTATCTACCCTGTACCTGGCTCCATCTCTGTTTACAGTATCTACCCTGTACCTGTCTCTCTCTCTGTGTACAGTATCTACCCTGTACCTGTCTCCTCTCTGTTTACAGTATCTACCCTGTACCTGTCTCCCTCTCTGTGTACAGTATCTACCCTGTACCTGTCTCCCACTCTGTGTACAGTATCTACCCTGTACCTGTCTCCCTCTCTGTGTACAGTATCTACCCTGTACCTGTCTCCTCGCTGTGTACAGTATCTACCCTGTACCTGTCTCCCTCTCTGTTTACAGTATCTACCCTGTACCTGTCTCCATCTCTGTGTACAGTATCTACCCTGTACCTGTCTCCCTCTCTGTTTACAGTATCTACCCTGTACCTGTCTCCATCTCTGTGTACAGTATCTACCCTGTACCTGTCTCCTCTCTGTTTACAGTATCTACCCTGTACCTGTCTCCATCTCTGTTTACAGTATCTACCCTGTACCTGTCTCTCTCTCTGTGTACAGTATCTACCCTGTACCTGTCTCCATCTCTGTTTACAGTATCTACCCTGTACCTGTCTCCCTCTCTGTGTACAGTATCTACCCTGTACCTGTCTCCATCTCTGTTTACAGTATCTACCCTGTACCTGTCTCCATCTCTGTTTACAGTATCTACCCTGTACCTGTCTCCATCTCTGTTTACAGTATCTACCCTGTACCTGTCTCCATCTCTGTTTACAGTATCTACCCTGTACCTGTCTCCCTCTCTGTTTACAGTATCTACCCTGTACCTGTCTCCATCTCTGTGTACAGTATCTACCCTGTACCTGTCTCCATCTCTGTTTACAGTATCTACCCTGTACCTGTCTCCATCTCTGTTTACAGTATCTACCCTGTACCTGTCTCCATCTCTGTTTACAGTATCTACCCTGTACCTGTCTCCCTCTCTGTGTACAGTATCTACCCTGTACCTGTCTCCATCTCTGTGTACAGTATCTACCCTGTACCTGTCTCCATCTCTGTTTACAGTATCTACCCTGTACCTGTCTCCATCTCTGTTTACAGTATCTACCCTGTACCTGTCTCCCTCTCTGTGTACAGTATCTACCCTGTACCTGTCTCCATCTCTGTTTACAGTATCTACCCTGTACCTGTCTCTCTCTCTGTGTACAGTATCTACCCTGTACCTGTCTCCCTCTCTGTGTACAGTATCTACCCTGTACCTGTCTCTCTCTCTGTGTACAGTATCTACCCTGTACCTGTCTCCCTCTCTGTGTACAGTATCTACCCTGTACCTGTCTCCCTCTCTGTGTACAGTATCTACCCTGTACCTGTCTCCCTCTCTGTGTACAGTATCTACCCTGTACCTGTCTCCCTCTCTGTTTACAGTATCTACCCTGTACCTGTCTCCATCTCTGTGTACAGTATCTACCCTGTACCTGTCTCCCTCTCTGTTTACAGTATCTACCCTGTACCTGTCTCCATCTCTGTGTACAGTATCTACCCTGTACCTGTCTCCCTCTCTGTTTACAGTATCTACCCTGTACCTGTCTCCATCTCTGTTTACAGTATCTACCCTGTACCTGTCTCTCTCTCTGTGTACAGTATCTACCCTGTACCTGTCTCCCTCTCTGTTTACAGTATCTACCCTGTACCTGTCTCCCTCTCTGTGTACAGTATCTACCCTGTACCTGTCTCCATCTCTGTTTACAGTATCTACCCTGTACCTGTCTCCATCTCTGTTTACAGTATCTACCCTGTACCTGTCTCCATCTCTGTTTACAGTATCTACCCTGTACCTGTCTCCATCTCTGTTTACAGTATCTACCCTGTACCTGTCTCCATCTCTGTTTACAGTATCTACCCTGTACCTGTCTCCCTCTCTGTGTACAGTATCTACCCTGTACCTGTCTCCATCTCTGTTTACAGTATCTACCCTGTACCTGTCTCCATCTCTGTTTACAGTATCTACCCTGTACCTGTCTCCCTCTCTGTTTACAGTATCTACCCTGTACCTGTCTCCATCTCTGTGTACAGTATCTACCCTGTACCTGTCTCTCTCTCTGTTTACAGTATCTACCCTGTACCTGTCTCCCTCTCTGTGTACAGTATCTACCCTGTACCTGTCTCTCTCTCTGTTTACAGTATCTACCCTGTACCTGTCTCCCTCTCTGTGTACAGTATCTACCCTGTACCTGTCTCCCTCTCTGTTTACAGTATCTACCCTGTACCTGTCTCCATCTCTGTTTACAGTATCTACCCTGTACCTGTCTCCATCTCTGTTTACAGTATCTACCCTGTACCTGTCTCCCTCTCTGTGTACAGTATCTACCCTGTACCTGTCTCCCTCTCTGTTTACAGTATCTACCCTGTACCTGTCTCCATCTCTGTTTACAGTATCTACCCTGTACCTGTCTCTCTCTCTGTTTACAGTATCTACCCTGTACCTGTCTCCATCTCTGTTTACAGTATCTACCCTGTACCTGTCTCTCTCTCTGTTTACAGTATCTACCCTGTACCTGTCTCCCTCTCTGTTTACAGTATCTACCCTGTACCTGTCTCCCTCTCTGTTTACAGTATCTACCCTGTACCTGTCTCTCTCTCTGTTTACAGTATCTACCCTGTACCTGTCTCCCTCTCTGTTTACAGTATCTACCCTGTACCTGTCTCTCTCTCTGTTTACAGTATCTACCCTGTACCTGTCTCCCTCTCTGTTTACAGTATCTACCCTGTACCTGTCTCTCTCTCTGTTTACAGTATCTACCCTGTACCTGTCTCCCTCTCTGTTTACAGTATCTACCCTGTACCTGTCTCCCTCTCTGTTTACAGTATCTACCCTGTACCTGTCTCCCTCTCTGTTTACAGTATCTACCCTGTACCTGTCTCCTCTCTGTGTACAGTATCTACCCTGTACCTGTCTCCATCTCTGTTTACAGTATCTACCCTGTACCTGTCTCTCTCTCTGTTTACAGTATCTACCCTGTACCTGTCTCCATCTCTGTTTACAGTATCTACCCTGTACCTGTCTCCATCTCTGTGTACAGTATCTACCCTGTACCTGTCTCTCTGTTTACAGTATCTACCCTGTACCTGTCTCCATCTCTGTTTACAGTATCTACCCTGTACCTGTCTCTCTGTGTACAGTATCTACCCTGTACCTGTCTCCCTCTCTGTTTACAGTATCTACCCTGTACCTGTCTCTCTCTCTGTGTACAGTATCTACCCTGTACCTGTCTCCATCTCTGTTTACAGTATCTACCCTGTACCTGTCTCCCTCTCTGTTTACAGTATCTACCCTGTACCTGTCTCCATCTCTGTTTACAGTATCTACCCTGTACCTGTCTCCATCTCTGTTTACAGTATCTACCCTGTACCTGTCTCCATCTCTGTTTACAGTATCTACCCTGTACCTGTCTCCATCTCTGTTTACAGTATCTACCCTGTACCTGTCTCCATCTCTGTTTACAGTATCTACCCTGTACCTGTCTCCATCTCTGTTTACAGTATCTACCCTGTACCTGTCTCCATCTCTGTGTACAGTATCTACCCTGTACCTGTCTCCATCTCTGTTTACAGTATCTACCCTGTACCTGTCTCCATCTCTGTTTACAGTATCTACCCTGTACCTGTCTCCATCTCTGTTTACAGTATCTACCCTGTACCTGTCTCCATCTCTGTTTACAGTATCTACCCTGTACCTGTCTCCATCTCTGTTTACAGTATCTACCCTGTACCTGTCTCCCTCTCTGTTTGCAGTATCTACCCTGTACCTGTCTCCCTCTCTGTGTACAGTATCTACCCTGTACCTGTCTCCATCTCTGTGTACAGTATCTACCCTGTACCTGTCTCCATCTCTGTGTACAGTATCTACCCTGTACCTGTCTCTCTCTCTGTTTACAGTATCTACCCTGTACCTGTCTCCCTCTCTGTTTACAGTATCTACCCTGTACCTGTCTCCATCTCTGTGTACAGTATCTACCCTGTACCTGTCTCCCTCTCTGTTTACAGTATCTACCCTGTACCTGTCTCCATCTCTGTTTACAGTATCTACCCTGTACCTGTCTCCATCTCTGTTTACAGTATCTACCCTGTACCTGTCTCCATCTCTGTTTACAGTATCTACCCTGTACCTGTCTCCCTCTCTGTTTACAGTATCTACCCTGTACCTGTCTCCATCTCTGTTTACAGTATCTACCCTGTACCTGTCTCTCTCTCTGTGTACAGTATCTACCCTGTACCTGTCTCCCTCTCTGTGTACAGTATCTACCCTGTACCTGTCTCTCTCTCTGTGTACAGTATCTACCCTGTACCTGTCTCCCTCTCTGTGTACAGTATCTACCCTGTACCTGTCTCCCTCTCTGTGTACAGTATCTACCCTGTACCTGTCTCTCTCTCTGTTTACAGTATCTACCCTGTACCTGTCTCCCTCTCTGTGTACAGTATCTACCCTGTACCTGTCTCCATCTCTGTTTACAGTCTCTACCCTGTACCTGTCTCCCTCTCTGTGTACAGTATCTACCCTGTACCTGTCTCTCTCTGTTTACAGTCTCTACCCTGTACCTGTCTCCCTCTCTGTGTACAGTCTCTACCCTGTACCTGTCTCCATCTCTGTTTACAGTATCTACCCTGTACCTGTCTCTCTCTCTGTGTACAGTATCTACCCTGTACCTGTCTCCATCTCTGTTTACAGTATCTACCCTGTACCTGTCTCCATCCTGTTTGTATCTCCACCTCTCTGTTTACAGTATCTACCCTGTACCTGTCTCCCTCTCTGTTTACAGTATCTACCCTGTACCTGTCTCCATCTCTGTGTACAGTATCTACCCTGTACCTGTCTCCATCTCTGTTTACAGTATCTACCCTGTACCTGTCTCCAGTATCTACCCTGTACCTGTCTCCATCTCTGTTTACAGTATCTACCCTGTACCTGTCTGTGTACAGTATCTACCCTGTACCTGTCTCCCTCTCTGTTTACAGTATCTACCCTGTACCTGTCTCCCTCTCTGTTTACAGTATCTACCCTGTACCTGTCTCCCTCTCTGTTTACAGTATCTACCCTGTACCTGTCTCCCTCTCTGTTTACAGTATCTACCCTGTACCTGTCTCCCTCTCTGTGTACAGTATCTACCCTGTACCTGTCTCCATCTCTGTTTACAGTATCTACCCTGTACCTGTCTCCATCTCTGTTTACAGTATCTACCCTGTACCTGTCTCTCTCTCTGTGTACAGTATCTACCCTGTACCTGTCTCCCTCTCTGTTTACAGTATCTACCCTGTACCTGTCTCCCTCTCTGTGTACAGTATCTACCCTGTACCTGTCTCCCTCTCTGTTTACAGTATCTACCCTGTACCTGTCTCCATCTCTGTTTACAGTATCTACCCTGTACCTGTCTCCCTCTCTGTTTACAGTATCTACCCTGTACCTGTCTCCATCTCTGTTTACAGTATCTACCCTGTACCTGTCTCCATCTCTGTTTACAGTATCTACCCTGTACCTGTCTCCCTCTCTGTTTACAGTATCTACCCTGTACCTGTCTCTCTCTCTGTTTACAGTATCTACCCTGTACCTGTCTCCATCTCTGTTTACAGTATCTACCCTGTACCTGTCTCTCTCTCTGTTTACAGTATCTACCCTGTACCTGTCTCCAGCTCTGTTTACAGTATCTGCCCTGTACCTGTCTCCATCTCTGTTTACAGTATCTACCCTGTACCTGTCTCCCTCTCTGTTTACAGTATCTACCCTGTACCTGTCTCCCTCTCTGTTTACAGTATCTACCCTGTACCTGTCTCCCTCTCTGTTTACAGTATCTACCCTGTACCTGTCTCCCTCTCTGTTTGCAGTAGCTAAGTGCCTCCCACTGTTTTGTACAGAGAAAAGAAGGCAACACTGGACTAGTATGACATAGGCCTATTACTGATTAACCAAGAGCCTGGTACACAACTGAGGGCAACAATAAGAGGCCTTTGTCCCTGTTCAACCTAATGCCTTTGGCTGGCCAGGAAGTCATAAAATACTCAAAGGTGTGCCCTTCTACTGTAGTGTTAGTGCCCTTCTACTGTAGTGTTAGTGCCCTTCTACTGTAGTGTTAGTAGTGTGTTAGTGCCCTTCTACTGTAGTGTTAGTGCCCTTCTACTGTAGTGTTAGTAGTGTGTTCGTGCCCTTCTACTGTAGTGTTAGTGCCCTTCTACTGTAGTGTTAGTAGTGTGTTAGTGCCCTTCTACTGTAGTGTTAGTAGTGTGTTAGTGCCCTTCCACTGTAGTGTTAGTGCTCTTCTACTGTAGTGTTAGTGCCCTTCTACTGTAGTGTTAGTGCCCTTCTACTGTAGTGTTAGTAGTGTGTTAGTGCCCTTCTACTGTAGTCTTAGTGCCCTTCTACTGTAGTATTAGTGCCCTTCTACTGTAGTTTTAGTGTGTTAGTGCCCTTCTACTGTAGTGTTAGTGCCCTTCTACTGTAGTGATAGTAGTGTGTTAGTGCCCTTCTACTGTAGTGTTAGTAGTGTGTTAGTGCCCTTCTACTGTAGTGTTAGTGCCCTTCTACTGTAGTGTTAGTGGTGTGTTAGTGCCCTTCTACTTTAGTGTTAGTAGTGTGTTAGTGCCCTTCTACTGTAGTGTTAGTGCCCTTCTACTGTAGTGTTAGTAGTGTGTTCGTGCCCTTCTACTGTAGTGTTAGTGCCCTTCTACTGTAGTGTTAGTAGTGTGTTCGTGCCCTTCTACTGTAGTGTTAGTGCCCTTCTACTGTAGTGTTAGTAGTGTGTTAGTGCCCTTCTACTGTAGTGTTAGTGCTCTTCTACTGTAGTGTTAGTGCCCTTCTACTGTAGTGTTAGTGCCCTTCTACTGTAGTGTTAGTAGTGTGTTAGGGCCCTTCTACTGTAGTCTTAGTGCCCTTCTACTGTAGTGTTAGTAGTGTGTTAGGGCCCTTCTACTGTAGTCTTAGTGCCCTTCTACTGTAGTATTAGTGCCCTTCTACTGTAGTTTTAGTGTGTTAGTGCCCTTCTACTGTAGTGTTAGTGCCCTTCTACTGTAGTGATAGTAGTGTGTTAGTGCCCTTCTACTGTAGTGTTAGTAGTGTGTTAGTGCCCTTCTACTGTAGTGTTAGTGCCCTTCTACTGTAGTGTTAGTGGTGTGTTAGTGCCCTTCTACTTTAGTGTTAGTAGTGTGTTAGTGCCCTTCTACTGTAGTGTTAGTGCCCTTCTACTGTAGTGTTAGTAGTGTGTTCGTGCCCTTCTACTGTAGTGTTAGTAGTGTGTTAGTGCCCTTCTACTGTAGTGTTAGTGCCCTTCTACTGTAGTGTTAGTAGTGTGTTAGTGCCCTTCTACTGTAGTGTTAGTAGTGTGTTAGTGCCCTTCCACTGTAGTGTTAGTGCTCTTCTACTGTAGTGTTAGTGCCCTTCTACTGTAGTGTTAGTGCCCTTCTACTGTAGTGTTAGTGCCCTTCTACTGTAGTGTTAGTAGTGTGTTAGGGCCCTTCTACTGTAGTCTTAGTGCCCTTCTACTGTAGTGTTAGTGCCCTTCTACTGTAGTGTTAGTAGTGTGTTAGTGCCCTTCTACTGTAGTGTTAGTGCCCTTCTACTGTAGTGTTAGTGGTGTGTTAGTGCCCTTCTACTGTAGTGTTAGTGCCCTTCTACTGTAGTGTTAGTAGTGTGTTCGTGCCCTTCTACTGTAGTGTTAGTAGTGTGTTAGTGCCCTTCTACTGTAGTGCTAGTAGTGTGTTAGTGCCCTTCTACTGTAGTGGTAATGCCCTTCTACTGTAGTGTTAGTGCCCTTCTACTGTAGTGTTAGTGCCCTTCTACTGTAGTGTTAGTGCCCTTCTACTGTAGTGTTAGTAGTGTGTTAGTGCCCTTCTACTGTAGTGTTAGTAGTGTGTTAGTGCCCTTCTACTGTAGTGCTAGTAGTGTGTTAGTGCCCTTCTACTGTAGTGGTAATGCCCTTCTACTGTAGTGTTAGTGCCCTTCTACTGTAGTGTTAGTGCCCTTCTACTGTAGTGTTAGTGCCCTTCTACTGTAGTGTTAGTAGTGTGTTAGTGCCCTTCTACTGTAGTGTTAGTGCCCTTCTACTGTAGTGTTAGTATTGTGTTAGTGCCCTTCTACTGTAGTGTTAGTAGTGTGTTAGTGCCCTTCTACTGTTGTGTTAGTAGTGTGTTAGTGCCCTTCTACTGTAGTGTTAGTGCCCTTCTTCTGTAGTGTTAGTAGTGTGTTAGTGCCCTTCTACTGTCGTGTTAGTGCCCTTCTACTGTAGTGGTAGTGCCCTTCTACTGTCGTGTTAGTGCCCTTCTACTGTAGTGTTAGTAGTGTGTTAGTGCCCTTCTTCTGTAGTGTTAGTAGTGTGTTAGTGCCCTTCTCCTGTAGTGTTAATGCCCATCCTACCGTAGTGTGAGTAATGTGTAGTTTCTCTTCGTTTGACTATATTTAAAGTAGAGGTTAAATCTTCACATCCAGGAACAGTACAGCATTGTCCCATTTGTACAGGTTCGCCCAATGCATTCCAGGTATCAAGTACACACTTGTCTTACCGTTATCCAGCTGCGTTGCAGAACCGTGCTGATCTTTTAGTGGTGCCGTGGCCTTGTGAGCCTCAGCTATTACTGTGGTATTGATAACATTATAGTAGTCATATAGAACTGGTATTGATAACATTATAGTAGTCCTATAGAATTGGTATTGATAACATTATAGTAGTCCTATAGAACTGGTATTGATAACATTATAGTAGTCCTATAGAACTGGTATTGATAACATTATAGTAGTCCTATAGAACTGGTATTGATAACATTATAGTAGTCCTATAGAACTGGTATTGATAACATTATAGTAGTCTTATAGAACTGGTATTGATAACATTATAGTTGTCATATAGAACTGGTATTGATAACATTATAGTAGTCCTATAGAATTGGTATTGATAACATTATAGTTGTCATATAGAACTGGTATTGATAACATTATAGTTGTCCTATAGAACTGGTATTGATAACATTATAGTAGTCCTATAGAACTGGTATTGATAACATTATAGTATAGAACATTAACACATAGATCTGGGCTGTCTTGGTCTGGACATTGAGCTCTGCAGTCCAGCAGTGGAGAGGCAGTGCAGTTAGGGGGGAGAAGCTGCCTTTTGGTGCAGAAAGGGTGTGGACTAAAGAGGGTTAAGTGCAGTCAGAGAGGGTGTGTAGAGGGAGATTTATAGTGCAGTCAGAGAGGGTGTGTAGAGGGAGATTTTTAGTGCAGTCAGAGAGGGTGTGTAGAGGGAGATTTTTAGTGCAGACAGGGGGTGTACTAAAGAGGAGTTTAGTGCAGACAGGAAGTGTACTAGAGAGGGGTTTCGTGCAGATCTAGAGAGGCCTTAGTTTACACAGGATGGACTAGACTGAAGCCGTAGTTCAGACAGGATGGACTAGACTGAAGCCGTAGTTCAGACAGGATGGACTAGACTGAAGCCGTACTTCAGACAGGATGAACTAGACTGAAGCCGTAGTTCAGACAGGATGGACAAGACTGAAGCCATAGTTCAGACAGGATGGACTAGACTGAAGCCATAGTTCAGACAGGATGGACTAGACTGAAGCCATAGTTCAGACAAGATGAACTATACTGAAGCCATAGTTCAGACAGGATGGACTAGACTGAAGCCATAGTTCAGACAGGATGGACTAGACTGAAGCTGTAGTTCAGACAGGATGGACAAGACTGAAGCCATAGTTCAGACAGGATGGACAAGACTGAAGCCATAGTTCAGACAGGATGGACAAGACTGAAGCTGTAGTTCAGACAGGATGGACAAGACTGAAGCTGTAGTTCAGACAGGATGGACAAGACTGAAGCCATAGTTCAGACAGGATGGACAAGACTGAAGCCATAGTTCAGACAGGATGGACAAGACTGAAGCCATAGTTCAGACAGGATGGACAAGACTGAAGCCATAGTTCAGACAGGATGGACAAGACTGAAGCCATAGTTCAGACAAGATGAACTATACTGAAGCCATAGTTCAGACAGGATGGACTAGACTGAAGCCATAGTTCAGACAGGATGGACTAGACTGAAGCTGTAGTTCAGACAGGATGGACAAGACTGAAGCCATAGTTCAGACAGGATGGACAAGACTGAAGCCATAGTTCAGACAGGATGGACAAGACTGAAGCTGTAGTTCAGACAGGATGGACTGGACTAGACTGAAGCCATAGTTCAGACAAGATGAACTATACTGAAGCCATAGTTCAGACAGGATGGACAAGACTGAAGCCATAGTTCAGACAGGATGGACAAGACTGAAGCCGTGGTTCACCACGGAAGGCCAATACTCCATCCCACCAAAACACGCTGGCATTTCAGGTGTTCTTTTCAAACAGCTCCTACCCTAAAATGGCATTATCATAACTTTCACAATTTCACAGTATTATCCCAACCTCATAGTGTGGAAATATATACACATTGTTTGTCAGTAGCAGTGTGGTAGGAGGTGTGATTTGGGTGGATATCAAGATGTTCTCTGTCAGTAGCAGTGTGGTAGGAGGTGTGATTTGGGTGGATATTCTAGTTGTTCCATATCAGTAGCAGTGTGATTTGGGTGGATATTCTATTTTTTCTCTGTCAGTAGCAGTGTGGTAGGAGGTGTGATTTAGGTGGATTTTCAAGATGTTCTCTGTCAGGAGCAGTGTGGTAGGAGGTGTGATTGGGAGTGCAGTAGTAAGCATCATGCATGTTCACTGCTCTAGAAACATCCGCTGCAATAACCCCCACCCCAGGACAGAGAATACTGCAATGCAGGGAGGAACCTCTAGTAAAGAAATGTAGACCCCTATTGAATTTGGTTGGTTAGCCTTTCTATTTTCAGTTATCTATTTACCAGGTATTTACATCAGTATTACATGGTAATATTAAAATGACATGACAATTATTCTGTTACCATTTTCTATTCTGTAGTCTTCTATTTTATTTCTTAAAGCACCATTTCCCCATAAATACCTTGCCAATATCAGACAGGACTGTACAGTGTGGTATTACCAGCAGGTATACCATAAAGCGTCACACACATTTTGAAGATTTACTACTGTATAAAGGAGAGGGTTATTGATAACAGGATAAAAGACACTTGACCTTGACAGGAAGTTGAGCCAGCCAGGCTGATAACAAGCCAATGACAGGAAGTTGAGCCAGCCAGGCTGATAACAAGCCAATGACAGGAAGTTGAGCCAGCCAGGCTGATAACAAGCCAATGACAGGAAGTTGAGCCAGCCAGGCTGATAACAAGCCAATGACAGGAAGTTGAGCTATCCAGGCTGATAACAAGCCAATGACAGGAGGTTTAGCTATCCAGGCTGATAACAAGCCAATTACAGGAGGTTTAGCTATCCAGGCTGATAACAAGCCAATGACAGGAAGTTGAGCCAGCCAGGCTGATAACAAGCCAATGACAGGAAGTTGAGCCAGCCAGGCTGATAACAAGCCAATGACAGGAAGTTGAGCTAGCCAGGCTGTCTCACAAGCTGCCTTTCAGCCTGCGCCCCTTCTGAGAGTGGATTCATCCTCTTTCTATTGCTCCGTCTGAGAGTTTTTTTATCCTCTTCTATTGCCCAGTGACAGCTCCTTATTTTAACGTTCAGTATGATGATGTACTGACATCTTAGGATACAGTATCTTCCATTTTGGATTGGTTGTGGTGTCCTGTTTTGAGCGTTTTGGAATAGATTAGGTGATGAACAAATATCTGATAGTTTGATTTCTCAATATGCCAGATATCCATCACAACAGTGTTCAAGACATAGACTAATCACTAACTTGTCTCTCTTTCTCTCACAGATATCGAGCAGGAGAAGAAAGCTGAAGGAGGCTCCATATGAAACGCCAGGGTCCCTCTCCTCCAGTCGTCGTTCTCTCTTCTCCTTTTAGGAAACATGTCGACCATCTCTTCTTCTGCTTCTTTGCTTTTCACCATGTTAATGAATCACAATGGCATTGACTCTGATGCTGTGGGGTTAGGGGTGCATGATTAGTAAAGGGAAGGCCGATTTTAACCATCCATGTTTTGAATTATGCTTTTTCATGCAGTCTTGGTTGGAAAGGGTATATATATATGGTGATATGGTGTTTGTTGAAAAAAAGGAAGAACTGAGCATGTTGTGTTTGTGTCAATGACATATAATACTGTCACCATCAACAGTTAGTTCCAACTATGCCCAATGTTCTGCCTGTACACAGTACCATTCTGGATAAGTTCTGTTCTGCCTGTACACAGTACCATTCTGGATAAGTTCTGTAACAATAACATGAGAGAAGATATTTTTGTTTTAATAAAATGAGTGTTTTAGTCTTGTCTTATTTTTTTAAAACTTAAGCAATAAGATAAGTGTAATCTTGTGATGTTTTTGTCATTATATTGAGTATACAATCCTATTAAGAACATTATTTTAAAGACTTATGAATGAGTGATTATTAGCTAGTTTCATTTACTGGCAGAGCTCATTCAGGACAGGTTGAAGTGTAATCTGAGGCACATACCAACTGATGACTGTGAATGACATATGAATGGACAAAGCCATTGATCACATGGCACTATTCGTTCCTATGTGAAGAATCAATAGCGCATTGAAGCCAAATGAAGTCTGTTAAGATGGCGTCTCATGGAGACATAACATGCGCAGTTTGAGCTACTCCAGGAAGTGACTCTGCAGGCCAGCCCCGTCTCATTGAGTAACTCAAGTTGAAGGCCGACCGGGGGACTGCAGATTGTCATTAGTAACTCAATTATCCTTCTAACTTGTTCTGTGTCTGATTTTTAAATAATCAGTTCAAGGACATACATCTGGTTTATTAGAAGCAATTATTTGGACCATGATTGTCTTCTAAACATGATTTTATTTACACAAAGATTGACCACGAAAATTGAAATGTTTCCATTCACTATAATCATGGGGGATCCTGTTTACTGTAAACAATGCCTGCAGTACAACAGTCAGCCTTGAACTCCTGTGGCTTCAATGAGAAAGGCCTGTCGTTCTCCCCTGATACAGTACTCTTGTCAGCCATAAAATGAAAATATTTCCATTTCATTGTGTGCTACACAGGTATTGCAACACATTTTTCTTGGATGCTACTGTAAGGTGCTGGTGTTGCACAACACATAGCTAATCAGCTGTGGATGCCAACCGATGCCTCCAACTCTAACTACAAACTCAAGCAAATCTGATGAGTCAAACACGAAAAACACCCTTTATTATGATCAAACTATTACACTTTCAAAACAAATGTTACCAGGAGATGTTTCCATAGGGACAGCATTGCAGCACAACACAGAGCTGTTGTATATTCAGAGCTGTACAACATTTAGTTGCGTGTTTCCCTTGGATATTGAAATGCAGGCACTTCCAAGGTTTTTTCCCCACAAGTTCTGTATTGCTTGTGTTCTGTTTCACTTTGATGGTTTTACTATAGCCAGCCAGGTGTAGTGCCAGTCTCAGTCCCAAATTGCACCCTATTCCCTATATAGTGCACTCCTTTTGACCAGAGCTCTATGAGCCAAGGTCAAAAGTAGTGCACTACAAAAGGAATAGCATGCCATTTGGGACATATCTGTACTCCTCCCTCTGCCCCTGCAACAGGACCCAGCATGCCAACAGAGAGGTGTGGTTTAGCTTCATAAAACAATAGAATGTACAATCAGTCCTGTACAAGTTATGATCAGGGTTGGGTAGGTTACTTTCTAAATGTTTCTTTACATTTATTTAACTAGGCAAGTCAGTTAAGAACAAATTCTTACTTACAATAACAGCCTAGAAATAGTGGATTCACTGCCTTGTTCAGAACAACAGATTTTTAACTTGTCAACTCAGGGATTTGATCTAGCAACCTTTCAGTTACTGGCCCAACGCTCTAACCACTAGACTACCTGCCACCACAGGTTGCTGTTACAGTTACTAGTTACCTGTCCAAAATTGTAATCAGTAACGTAACTTTTGGATTACCCAAATTTAGTAACGTAATCTGATATCATTCAGTTACTTTTAGATGACTTTCCCTTTAAGAGTCATTAGAAGAAGATAAAAAAGCATGTTACCAATTTAATGACATCTATTGCAGGATAAATAAATGTTAAAGTTTACATAGCTGACCATATATGGATGTTACATTTGACTTTATGGGTTGGTTATGTAGGCTTCTTCTAACCCATCGTTTCTACTACATATAATAATACAATTCAATTATAACTTTACATTAATATATATAATATATATATATAAGTCCAAAAATGGATGAAGCGACAACAGATTGCCCCTTTAAGTCTATCAGAAGTGTGCAAGTTTGAGCATGTGTCCATTAGGCATGAATTAGATTGAGCAATAAAAGCCTCACTTTTACTCCACAGGCTGGGATCCTCACTATGCATCTGTTGTTCCACAGGCTGGGATCCTCACTATGCATCTGTTGTTCCACAGGCTGGGATCCTCACTATGCATCTGTTGTTCCACAGACTGGGATCCTCACTATGCATCTGTTGTTCCACAGACTGGGATCCTCACTATGCATCTGTTGTTCCACAGACTGGGATCCTCACTATGCATCTGTTGTTCCACAGGCTGGGATCCTCACTATGCATCTGTTGTTCCACAGGCTGGGATCCGCACTATGCATCTGTTGTTCCACAGGCTGGGATCCTCACTATGCATCTGTTGTTCCACAGGCTGGGATCCGCACTATGCATCTGTTGTTCCCCAGGCTGGGATCCTCACTATGCATCTGTTGTTCCACAGGCTGGGATCCTCACTATGCATCTGTTGTTCCACAGGCTGGGATCCTCACTATGCATCTGTTGTTCCCCAGGCTGGGATCCTCACTATGCATCTGTTGTTCCCCAGGCTGGGATCCTCACTATGCATCTGTTGTTCCACAGGCTGGGATCCTCACTATGCATCTGTTGTTCCACAGGCTGGGATCCTCACTATGCATCTGTTGTTCCCAGGCTGGGATCCTCACTATGCATCTGTTGTTCCACAGGCTGGGATCCTCACTATGCATCTGTTGTTCCACAGGCTGGGATCCTCACTATGCATCTGTTGTTCCACAGGCTGGGATCCTCACTATGCATCTGTTGTTCCACAGACTGGGATCCTCACTATGCATCTGTTGTTCCACAGGCTGGGATCCTCACTATGCATCTGTTGTTCCCCAGGCTGGGATCCTCACTATGCATCTGTTGTTCCACAGGCTGGGATCCTCACTATGCATCTGTTGTTCCACAGGCTGGGATCCTCACTATGCATCTGTTGTTCCCCAGGCTGGGATCCTCACTATGCATCTGTTGTTCCACAGACTGGGATCCTCACTATGCATCTGTTGTTCCACAGACTGGGATCCTCACTATGCATCTGTTGTTCCACAGGCTGGGATCCTCACTATGCATCTGTTGTTCCCCAGGCTGGGATCCTCACTATGCATCTGTTGTTCCACAGACTGGGATCCTCACTATGCATCTGTTGTTCCACAGGCTGGGATCCTCACTATGCATCTGTTGTTCCACAGGCTGGGATCCTCACTATGCATCTGTTGTTCCCCAGGCTGGGATCCTCACTATGCATCTGTTGTTCCACAGGCTGGGATCCTCACTATGCATCTGTTGTTCCACAGACTGGGATCCTCACTATGCATCTGTTGTTCCACAGACTGGGATCCTCACTATGCATCTGTTGTTCCACAGACTGGGATCCTCACTATGCATCTGTTGTTCCACAGACTGGGATCCGCACTATGCATCTGTTGTTCCACAGACTGGGATCCTCACTATGCATCTGTTGTTCCACAGACTGGGATCCTCACTATGCATCTGTTGTTCCACAGGCTGGGATCCTCACTATGCATCTGTTGTTCCACAGGCTGGGATCCTCACTATGCATCTGTTGTTCCACAGGCTGGGATCCTCACTATGCATCTGTTGTTCCCCAGGCTGGGATCCTCACTATGCATCTGTTGTTCCACAGACTGGGATCCTCACTATGCATCTGTTGTTCCACAGACTGGGATCCGCACTATGCATCTGTTGTTCCACAGACTGGGATCCTCACTATGCATCTGTTGTTCCACAGACTGGGATCCTCACTATGCATCTGTTGTTCCACAGACTGGGATCCGCACTATGCATCTGTTGTTCCACAGACTGGGATCCTCACTATGCATCTGTTGTTCCACAGACTGGGATCCTCACTATGCATCTGTTGTTCCACAGGCTGGGATCCTCACTATGCATCTGTTGTTCCACAGGCTGGGATCCTCACTATGCATCTGTTGTTCCACAGGCTGGGATCCTCACTATGCATCTGTTGTTCCCCAGGCTGGGATCCTCACTATGCATCTGTTGTTCCCCAGACTGGGATCCGCACTATGCATCTGTTGTTCCCCAGGCTGGGATCCTCACTATGCATCTGTTGTTCCCCAGGCTGGGATCCTCACTATGCATCTGTTGTTCCCCAGACTGGGATCCTCACTATGCATCTGTTGTTCCCCAGGCTGGGATCCTCACTATGCATCTGTTGTTCCCCAGGCTGGGATCCTCACTATGCATCTGTTGTTCCCCAGGCTGGGATCCTCACTATGCATCTGTTGTTCCACAGACTGGGATCCGCACTATGCATCTGTTGTTCCCCAGACTGGGATCCTCACTATGCATCTGTTGTTCCACAGACTGGGATCCTCACTATGCATCTGTTGTTCCCCAGGCTGGGATCCTCACTATGCATCTGTTGTTCCCCAGACTGGGATCCGCACTATGCATCTGTTGTTCCCCAGGCTGGGATCCTCACTATGCATCTGTTGTTCCACAGGCTGGGATCCTCACTATGCATCTGTTGTTCCACAGGCTGGGATCCTCACTATGCATCTGTTGTTCCACAGACTGGGATCCGCACTATGCATCTGTTGTTCCCCAGGCTGGGATCCTCACTATGCATCTGTTGTTCCCCAGGCTGGGATCCGCACTATGCATCTGTTGTTCCCCAGGCTGGGATCCTCACTATGCATCTGTTGTTCCACAGGCTGGGATCCTCACTATGCATCTGTTGTTCCACAGGCTGGGATCCTCACTATGCATCTGTTGTTCCACAGACTGGGATCCTCACTATGCATCTGTTGTTCCCCAGGCTGGGATCCTCACTATGCATCTGTTGTTCCACAGGCTGGGATCCTCACTATGCATCTGTTGTTCCACAGGCTGGGATCCTCACTATGCATCTGTTGTTCCACAGACTGGGATCCTCACTATGCATCTGTTGTTCCCCAGGCTGGGATCCTCACTATGCATCTGTTGTTCCACAGGCTGGGATCCTCACTATGCATCTGTTGTTCCACAGACTGGGATCCTCACTATGCATCTGTTGTTCCCCAGGCTGGGATCCTCACTATGCATCTGTTGTTCCACAGGCTGGGATCCTCACTATGCATCTGTTGTTCCACAGGCTGGGATCCTCACTATGCATCTGTTGTTCCACAGGCTGGGATCCTCACTATGCATCTGTTGTTCCACAGGCTGGGATCCTCACTATGCATCTGTTGTTCCACAGGCTGGGATCCTCACTATGCATCTGTTGTTCCACAGGCTGGGATCCTCACTATGCATCTGTTGTTCCACAGGCTGGGATCCTCACTATGCATCTGTTGTTCCACAGGCTGGGATCCTCACTATGCATCTGTTGTTCCACAGACTGGGATCCTCACTATGCATCTGTTGTTCCACAGACTGGGATCCTCACTATGCATCTGTTGTTCCACAGACTGGGATCCTCACTATGCATCTGTTGTTCCACAGACTGGGATCCTCACTATGCATCTGTTGTTCCCCAGGCTGGGATCCTCACTATGCATCTGTTGTTCCCCAGGCTGGGATCCTCACTATGCATCTGTTGTTCCCCAGGCTGGGATCCTCACTATGCATCTGTTGTTCCCCAGGCTGGGATCCTCACTATGCATCTGTTGTTCCACAGGCTGGGATCCTCACTATGCATCTGTTGTTCCACAGGCTGGGATCCTCACTATGCATCTGTTGTTCCACAGGCTGGGATCCTCACTATGCATCTGTTGTTCCACAGGCTGGGATCCTCACTATGCATCTGTTGTTCCACAGGCTGGGATCCTCACTATGCATCTGTTGTTCCCCAGGCTGGGATCCTCACTATGCATCTGTTGTTCCACAGACTGGGATCCTCACTATGCATCTGTTGTTCCACAGACTGGGATCCTCACTATGCATCTGTTGTTCCACAGACTGGGATCCTCACTATGCATCTGTTGTTCCACAGACTGGGATCCTCACTATGCATCTGTTGTTCCCCAGGCTGGGATCCTCACTATGCATCTGTTGTTCCACAGACTGGGATCCTCACTATGCATCTGTTGTTCCACAGACTGGGATCCTCACTATGCATCTGTTGTTCCACAGACTGGGATCCGCACTATGCATCTGTTGTTCCCCAGGCTGGGATCCTCACTATGCATCTGTTGTTCCCCAGGCTGGGATCCTCACTATGCATCTGTTGTTCCACAGGCTGGGATCCTCACTATGCATCTGTTGTTCCACAGGCTGGGATCCTCACTATGCATCTGTTGTTCCACAGACTGGGATCCTCACTATGCATCTGTTGTTCCACAGGCTGGGATCCTCACTATGCATCTGTTGTTCCACAGGCTGGGATCCTCACTATGCATCTGTTGTTCCACAGGCTGGGATCCTCACTATGCATCTGTTGTTCCCCAGGCTGGGATCCTCACTATGCATCTGTTGTTCCACAGGCTGGGATCCTCACTATGCATCTGTTGTTCCACAGACTGGGATCCTCACTATGCATCTGTTGCAAGAGCCATTTTCCGCTGGCTGTCCACTGGTTTCAAAAACAATGATTGATAGGCAGCTTCAACTTCTTGAATTCAACCATTATTGGGTTCAAATCAAAATCAAATTGTATTTGTCACATGCTCCGAATACAACAGGTGTAGAGACCTTATAGTGAAATGCTTACAAGCCCTTAACCAACAATGCTTTAATTAAGAAGTTAAGAAAAATAAGGGTTCAATTAAAAAAATGAAAATAAAAGAAACAAATCATTAAACAGCAGCAGTAAAATAACAATAGCAATATGTACATGTAGGTAGAGTTAAAGGGACTATGCATAGATAATAAACAGAGAGTATCAGCAGCATAAAGAGAGGGGTCTGGGTACCCCTTTGTTTAACAAATACACGTCTATTCATAAACAGCCATCCACAACAACCACAATAGGTAAGGCGCAAATAGCTAAATGAGAGAGCAGCAGTGTGATTTACTTCAGTGTGCTATGTAGATATCAATAATAAGTGATATCCGTGTCGCCGTAGACTACACCACTATGGACTGCTGTCATCCTTTCCTCCGAGCGTTTATTCAAATTTGAGTTTCTTTGGATTCCGATAGCAGTCGTACCACTGAAAGACACAACTTGGACTGTAGCCTACAAAAGCCGATTCCTGCTCTTTTCCCGCGATCCATCAAGCACATTTGTTGTGTCATCGTAGTGGTCTCTGACGTGGTCAGATTCGCTCAGGTGGAACAAATTTAAACGTGCGCCTTTTTTCAATTGTGATTTGAACTGTCATTGAGAAAACAGAGAAGTGTCAAATATTTTTTTCGCAAACATCCTTTCTGAATTTAAAAGTAATCCTCGAAGTATTTAAAGTATCTTTAATCTGATTAAAACATTTTTGCTGGTAACATAATGGATTACAGTTACAGTTTTTTTTAATCCCTTACACGTAAACCGTTACTCCCCAACCCTGGTTATTTAATAGATATATAACTAGGCAAGTCAGTTAAGAACAAATTCTTATTTACAATGACGCCTGATGCTGGGCAAATTGTGCACTGCCCTATGGGACTCCCAATCACAGCCGGTTGTGATACAGCCTGGAATTGAACCAGGGTGTCTGTAGTGAAACCTCAAGAACTGAGATGCAGTGCTCTCGACCGCGGCGCCACTCGTGAGATTCTAAATTCATTAGATCAGTTGAATTTTCTGGGGTCTTCTTCTGCACAATTACACAACACAATTACACAAGATCGTGTTACTAACAGGTCTGCCTGTTCTTATAGTTGAGGAAGGAATGAATCATGTCTATGAATTTAGCAGAGGAGATTTAAAACAACTGCGTTCCACAATTGATCATGGATCCTGCCTCCGCTTGCCAGATCTTACAAATCTCTCCTATTGTGAAAGTGCCTTAAAAGGTATTCACACCGTTGCGGCCTGAATTTAAAATTAAATTGTAATTCAAATTAAATTGAGATGTTGTATCACTGGCCTACACACTGTACTCCATAATGTCAAAGTGTAAATTACATTTTTACAAATGAATTAAAAATGAAAAGCTGAAATGTCGAATCAATAAGGACCCAAGCCCTTTGTTATGCCAAAGCCTAAATACATTCAGGAGGAAATGTTTACATAAGTCACATAATAAGTTGCATGGACTCACTCTGTGTACAATATTAGTGTTGAACATGATTTCTTAACCTTTTTAATCTTTGTACCCTACACATACAATTATCTATAAGGTCCCTCAGTCCAGCAGTGAATTTCAAACACAAATTCAACTACAAAGACAAGGGAGGTTTTCCAATGCCTCATAAAGAAGGGCACCTATTGGTAGATGGGAAAACAAAAATAATTCAGACATTGACTATCCCTTTGAGGATGGTGAAGTTATTAATTACACTTTGGATTGTGTATCAATACTCCCCGTCACTACAAAGATTCAGGCTTCCTTCCTAACTCAGTTACCGGAGATAGGAAACCGCTCAGGGATTTCACCATGAGGCCAATGGTGACTTTAAAACAGTTACAGAGTTTAGTGGCTGTGATAAGAGAAAAATGATGAGTAACTAGAAAGTTGTAGTTACTCCACAATACTAACCTAATTGAAAGAGTGAAAAGAAGGAAGCCTGTACAGAATACAAATAATCAAAAACATGCAATAAGGCACTAAAGTTAAACTGCAAAAAATGTGGCAGCGAAATTAACTTTATGTCCTGAATACAAAGCGTTATGTTTGGAGCTAATCCAATACAACACATCATTGAGTACCACTCTTTATATTTTCAAGCATGGTGGTGGCTGCATCATGTTATGGGTATGCTTGTCATCGGTGGGGACAAAGGAGTTGTTTAGGATAAAAAGAAAAGGAAAAGAGTTAAGCACAAAATTCTAGAGCAAAACCTGTTTCAGTCTGCTTTCCAACAGACACTGGGAGACAACCCCTTTTAGCAGGACCATAGCCTAAAACACAAAGCCAAATATACACTGGAGTTGCTTACCAAGGTGACATTGGATGTTCCCGAGTGGCCTATTTACAGTTTTTAATTAAATTGTCTTTAAAAATCTATGGCAATACTTGAAAAGAGCTGTCTAGCAATGATCAACAACCAACTTGACAGAGCTTGAAGAATTTTTAAAAAGAATAATGTGCAAATATTGTACAATCCAGGTGTGCAAAGCTCTTCGAGACTTACCCAGAGACACCCTCAGCTGTAATCACTGCCAAAGGTGATTCTAACATGTATTTACACAGGGGTGTGAATACTTATGTAAACTTGATATTTCTGTATTTCATCCCATATTTATGGGGGTTATCTAGCCACAATAAGACTTTTTTCTTTACTTTTGAACAGAAAAGTCCCCCTCTCATATTTACTTTGAATCCAGACCATAACAGCTCATATAGTGAAGAATAGGATGGGGTACACACACAGTAACATGTGCTGAAGCGTACTTATTGGTACGTGTTCTTACAGGTTTCACCCTCTCTCTCTGCCTTCACTTTGGGAACCCAACCCATTATTCTTCCACTAGATCAACATCAGGACTCTGCCCAGGGCTTGTTTCTGGTCGTAGGCTACTAACTCATATAGCTCTATTATCTACAGGTACAATTCAATAAGTGAAGCATGTTTATTACCATGAGAATCACTTTTGCAACAGAAGTAAGGGTTCTGCAGAACTTGAGCAATGATGGTATGTGTGGGTCTTGGCACAGATAAAGAGAGGTGTTGCATCACAATACTACAGAGGAGTTATTTTATTCAGTTAGTTTATGTTCCCCATTCACAGCTCATGTAGTTTGTTATGTTGAAGACAGGTTATTTGGATAATTATAAGTATTGTGGTAGATTAGATGTCTTGGAATGTTTGGTGTTGTACTAGGTATGTCATCTACCATGAGAGTAAATGAGAAGTCTTGGAATGTTTGGTGTTGTACTAGGTATGTAATTTACTCTCATGTTCACTGACAATTTTGTGGCCAAAGAGTGTATAGTACTGATGACTGGGCTGCGTTAAGTATGCCAGAAAGGAAACTGTACTGTACTGAATGACCAGTTGACAAACGCTGTAATTATGGTGGCTCAGAGGGCGATTACTCTATAGTGTGCTGCAAGTGTTCTGCAATTTGAAATATTCACACCCAGAGCAACGTTTTTACTTATTTATTCTAAATACATGGTTCTGGTCATGCCCATATTGATCAGGCCACACCTCGCCACACCCACCAAACGGGAGCAAACGTACCTCAAATACTGTTGAAGAACGGTTCTCATAGTTTTGGGGAAACGTTTCGTTTCATTTCAAATCGTCACGCAACGTAGAAAACGTTGAAGCGAACTCGATGCACCTCAGTTGTGACATTGGGTTAGTTTTTCTTACCCCTTTTATTTGGCGACCTCTAGCGCACGAGAAGAAAAGGACAGGCAATACCTGGAGTAGCCTGTAGGTGGCAGCAAATACCGTGTTAATGTTAGTTAGGGGGCGGGATCAATGCTCTGATTGGGTCAACTGGAGTCCCTCAAAGCTGGCAAAACATAGCTGCTAAGTTACCTATCTTTACTAACTAGCCAGTTATAGGCTAACAGGGACATGGCTTAGCGTGCTTCGAGCTATTACATCGACAATCATATAATTTTCTTACATACATCTCATTTACTTAAAAAAAAATGTATTCCTTCTAAACGTACTTGATTAATGCAAACTCGTGTATTGGATTTATCGGGCTAATTCGAGCATTTCTTGACAACACGGCTCATCTCAACCGGTGAAGCCAAGGTAGGTTTGTTATGTTTAGCTAGCGCTTTAGCTTGGTGGCTGGCTAATCAACAGTTCTCTTGGAAATGCATCGATGTAAGGACAATGATCTATTGGCTTGCACGATAAATTATTAAAAAAAGCATGTGTTTTAACGTCAGTTTGATCTAATTAGCTCGCAACAAATGGCAACTAGACGCTGCACTTATCTTTAGCTGCAAATGTTGGCGGCATTCAATGAAACTGAATGTGAGTGGGGGAGATGCGGTTTGTGCCCGTTGTTAGCCTACGAATTGTCAGCCTACGTAGCTTCGGCCGTTTATTTCTTTACTCATCATGGCAGCGCTATTAATTATAAACATGGGAGTTTGTGAATTGATGTAGTCAGAAAATATATTCAACTGCCGTCTATGGCTTTTATTGGCATGTAAACGTAACGAAGTAACTAGCTCTGATCAAATGGATTAGTTATCGCACCACGATGAGCTTGCAGTTTGGGTGTTTGTTCGCATGATTGCTTATCTCAAAACAGTGATTTTAATTGTTTGTTTCTTACGCGAGCTGCTGATCGACACATTCGTTTATCTTCCCCTAGCAGAACAGCGGCGACATGGTAGTTCCGGACAGCGCCGGTGAGGTCCAACCGGCAGGCAATGACTGTACCGGGGGTCTCATGAAGACGTCCCAGCAAAGCTACGAGGAAGAGCAGGAGCTAGCAGGGGTGGAGTTGGAGGAGGTACGTAAGCTCCAGGAGCTCATTCGAAGACTCGAGGTCCAGAATCAAACACTCCGCAACAGGGGAGACAGTAAGAATCTACATCTCAGAGGAGCGACCACCACAAACAGTAACCTCACAACCAGTACCAACATCAATGAGAGAATCTCTTCCAGCAAAGAGGTTACCAACACCAACTCCCCTCTCAGGTTGGGGAGCAGTGGAAGCTGTGGAACGGAACTAGGCAGCAGTAACTTGGAGCTGTCCCCTCCTCAGGACAGCAGCAGTGACTTGGAGCTGTCCCCTCCTCAGGACAGTAGTAGCAGTGAGGATATCTCCCCACTCCCTGCAGCTAACCGGATAGAGGATGCGGATGGTGGATTGTGTGCAGGCTTTCTGACCCTGCCGTGCGGGAATGGACCAGGATCGGCACCGACCCAGGGGCTAAGCACAACCCCAGAGAGTCCCTCTCTGGACAGTTATGAGTCTGAGACCCTGGCGGAGAGCGACTCGGGGGTGGACCCGTTGGCCCTGGATGAGGTTGATGTTCTGGACCTATGGGAGGACCTTGCAGAGGTGGATGACGAGGACAGCTGGTAGGTACCATGGGGATAGGAGCGAGACAAAGGAAGCTTCTGAAATTCCAACATATTTCCTATAAAGCTAATGCAGTACTTTAAACTGGGGCCTGCATAAGGCTCTGCTCAAAAGGAGTGCACTATATAGGGAATAGAGTGCCATTTCAGATTCAGTCAAATATCCTCTGCACACTGTTTGTAAGGTCTCCTACCTTTTTATTTTCTATGCTCCGATCATAAAGGGTCTTAGT
The DNA here is from genome assembly GCF_023373465.1 of Oncorhynchus keta. Classification (NCBI taxonomy): domain Eukaryota; kingdom Metazoa; phylum Chordata; class Actinopteri; order Salmoniformes; family Salmonidae; genus Oncorhynchus; species Oncorhynchus keta. The sequence goes on from NC_068424.1 coordinate 75,388,809, forward strand.
CTACGGTCCCTTCCTCATCTGCTGTGTATCTGCAGATTCTGCTCTGCTCATCTGCTGTGTATCTGCAGATTCTGCTCAGATGAAACTTATTCCCAGTAGACACTAGGACACATTCTGATCGCTGCAGATGGAGGAGAGGAACACATGTAGACGTCTCTTCAATGGTCTTCACCCCCACGTTGCCGTGGAGACATCTGTTTACCACTGTCTCCAGGGGTCGGCGTGATGTCATACTGTGTGTGGGGGATGAATTTGTGTTCACACTCAGGATGATGGAAGACTCTATAGCCAGATGAGTCATTATGTTACTGTTCTGTTGAACCTTTCACTCTCATAAGTATAGGGACTATGACTGCCACTTTTAGTCATACCAACATCCCAATTGGCACCCTATTCCCGTTATAGTGCACTACTTTTGACCAGGGCCCTAGTGCACTATGTAGGGAAAAATGTACTGTTTGGAACGTGGCCCTAGGTTGGAGGTGGGTCTCTGCTGTGGCAGTTGGCCTGGTTTCCGTGATACGCAACAACCAGAGGAAAACATGCAGATTTGATGCAGCTGAGCTAGCAGGCCTTTAGAGGGAAATATCTGTGCGTTGCTTCTGTCTTGGAAATGCTCTGCTTTGTGGGCTGTATAAAATGGGCACTGACAGGCAGTGCCTCTGATCACTGAATCTATGTGACTGGGAGAGAGAAAAGAGGGGTTAGTGTGGAGAGAGAGGATGGGTAGTGACTGGGAGGGAGACTGAAATGGACAGAGAGGGAGAGGGGCCACTGTTGTCGCTGGGCACTATGTGTGCGCTCAGCAGCAGTAGTGATTTTCTCCTCTGACATGAATACCCAGAGAGGGATGAGGAGGCTTGAGCGCAGAGCAAGAACTATTGCAGCACAGCTGGGCTCTCAACGGCCGAGGAGACATGGGTCTTATTCACTAGGCACCCAACTGAATAAAATGGACTGAAATTTGTCCAATAAGAAAGGTACTTGTTTTCCATTCTTAAAGCATTTTGCTATGGTGGTCCCTAATACACACGGCCTTTGGGCCCCAATGCACACGGCCTTTGGGCCCCAATGCACACGGCCTTTGGGCCCCAATGCACACGGCCTTTGGGCCCCAATGCACACGGCCTTTGGGCCCCAATGCACACGGCCTTTGGGCCCCAATGCACACGGCCTTTGGGCCCCAATGCACACGGCCTTTGGGCCCCAATGCACACGGCCTTTGGGCCCCAATGCACACGGCCTTTGGGCCCCAATGCACACGGCCTTAATATAATACACACCTTTAGTCTCAAATAAATAATGAAATATGTTCAATTTGGTTTAAATAATGCAAAAACAAAGTGTTGGAGAAGAAAGTAAAAGTGCAATATGTGCCATGTAAGAAAGCTAATGTTTGTTCCTTGCTCTGAACATGAGAACATATGAAAGCTGGTGGTTCCTTTTTAACATGAGTCTTCAATATTCCCAGTTAAGAAGTTTTAGGTTGTAATTATTATAGGACTATTTCTCTCTATACCATTTGTATTTTATATACCTTTGACTATTGTGTGTTCTTATAGGCACTATTATATTGCCAGCCTAATCTCGGAAGTTGATATGCTTAAAGTCATAAACAGCGCTGTGCTTCAAGCATTGCGAAAAGCTGCTGGCAAATGCAGGAAAGTGCTGTTTGAACGAATGCTTACGATTCTGCTGCCTACCACCACTCAGTCAGACTGCTCTATCAAATCATAGATCTAATTATAATATAATAACACACAGAAATACGAGCCTTAGATCTTTAATATGGTAAAATCCGGAAGATATCGTTTCGAAAACAAAACGTTTATTCTTTCAGTGAAATATGGAACCGTTCTGTATTTTATCTAACGGATGTCATCCCTAAGTTTAAATATTGATGTTACATTGCACAACCTTCAATGTTATGTCATAAGTAAAATTCTGGCAAATTTAATTATGGTCTTTGTTAGGAAGAAATGGTCTTCACACAGTTCACAACGAGCCAGGCGGCCCAAACTGCTGCATATACCCTGACTGCTTACACTGAACGCAAGAGAAGTGACACAATTTCAGGCACCGCATTGATTATGTGCACTGCAGGACGAGCTAGTTAAACTAGTAATATCATCAACCATGTGTAGTTAACTAGTGATTAGGTTAAGATTGATTGTTTTTTTATAAGATAAGTTTAATGTTAGCTAGCAACTTATGGCTCCTTGCTGCACTCGCGTAACCGGTGGTCAGCCTGCCATGCAGTTTCCTCGTGGAGTGCAATATAATCGACCATAATCGGCATTCAAAAATGACGATTACCAATTTGTTATGAAAACTTGAAATGGGCCCTATTTAATCGGTCGACCTCTAGCCCTAATACATACAGCCTTTGGGCCCTAATACACACAGCCATAGGTAGTCCAATAGCATGACTTGACTTATTGCTTCATACTTGGCGAAGTTCAAAAGAGTGTGTGTGAGATGAGCCAAGGCTGCAGCATTTTCCACAACCAGAGAAGTGGAAACAAGGCATTAGTGGTCCTTTGTTTATCCCACATTATTATTATTTAAAAAAAAACTTGTATTTAACTAGGCAAATCAGTTAAGAACAAATCGCTGCTCAGGGCTTCTACTACTGCTGTCTGTCGCTGCTCAGGGCTTCTACTACTGCTGTCTCTGTCGCTGCTCAGGGCTTCTACTACTGCTGTCTGTCGCTGCTCAGGGCTTCTACTACTGCTGTCTGTCGCTCAGGGCTCAGGGCTTCTACTGCTGTCTGTCGCTGCTCAGGGCTTCTCCTACTGCTGTCTGTCGCTGCTCAGGGCTTCTACTACTGCTGTCTGTCGCTGCTCAGGGCTTCTACTACTGCTGTCTGTCGCTGCTCAGGGCTTCTCTACTGCTGTCTGTCGCTGCTCAGGGCTTCTCCTACTGCTGCTGCTGCTCAGGGCTTCTACTACTGCTGTCTGTCGCTGCTCAGGGCTTCTACTACTGCTGTCTGTCTGCTCAGGGCTTCTCACTGCTGTCTGGGCTTCAGGGCTACTACTGCTGTCTGCTCAGGGCTACTACTGCTGTCTGTCGCTGCTCAGGGTCTCACTGCTGTCTGTCGCTGTCGCTGCTCAGGGCTTCTACTACTGCTGTCTGTCGCTGCTCAGGGCTTCTACTACTGCTGTCTGTCGCTGCTCAGGGCTTCTACTACTGCTGTCTGTCGCTGCTCAGGGCTTCTACTGCTGTCTGTCGCTGCTCAGGGCTTCTACTGCTGTCTGTCGCTGCTCAGGGCTTCTACTACTGCTGTCTGTCGCTGCTCAGGGCTTCTACTACTGCTGTCTCAGGGCTTCTACTACTGCTGTCTCAGGGCTTCTACTACTGCTGTCTGTCGCTGCTCAGGGCTTCTACTACTGCTGTCTGTCGCTGCTCAGGGCTTCTACTACTGCTGTCTCAGGGTACTGCTGTCTGCTCAGGGCTTCTACTACTGCTGTCTGTCGCTGCTCAGGGCTTCTACTACTGCTGTCTGTCGCTGCTCAGGGCTTCTACTACTGCTGTCTGTCGCTGCTCAGGGCTTCTACTACTGCTGTCTGCTCAGGGCTCACTGGGCTTCTCAGGGCTTCTCCTACTGCTGTCTCAGGGTCTGCTGTCTGTCAGGGCTTCTACTACTGCTGTCTGTCGCTCAGGGCTCAGGGCTTCTACTACTGCTGTCTGTCTCAGGGTCTGCTGCTCAGGGCTTCTACTACTGCTGCTTCTCACTACTGCTGTCTCTGTCGCTGCTCAGGGCTTCTACTACTGTCTGTCGCTGCTCAGGGCTTCTACTACTGCTGTCTGTCGCTGCTCAGGGCTTCTACTACTGCTGTCTCTGTCGCTGCTCAGGGCTTCTACTACTGCTGTCTGTCGCTGCTCAGGGCTTCTACTACTGCTGTCTGTCGCTGCTCAGGGCTTCTCCTACTGCTGTCTGTCGCTGCTCAGGGCTTCTACTACTGCTGTCTCTGTCGCTGCTCAGGGCTTCTACTACTGCTGTCTGTCGCTGCTCAGGGCTTCTCCTACTGCTGTCTGTCGCTGCTCAGGGCTTCTACTACTGCTGTCTGTCGCTGCTCAGGGCTTCTACTGCTGTCTACTGCTCAGGGTCTCTGCTGTCTGTCGCTGCTCAGGGCTTCTCTACTGCTGTCTGTCGCTGCTCAGGGCTTCAGGGCTGTCTCCTACTCAGGGCTGTCTCAGTCAGTCAGCTGCTCAGGGCTTCTCCTACTGCTGTCTCAGTCGCTGCTCAGGGCTTCTCCTACTGCTGTCTCAGTCGCTGCTCAGGGCTTCTCCTACTGCTGTCTCAGTCGCTGCTCAGGGCTTCTCCTACTGCTGTCTCAGTCGCTGCTCAGGGCTTCTCCTACTGCTGTCTCTGTCGCTGCTCAGGGCTTCTCCTACTGCTGTCTCAGTCGCTGCTCAGGGCTTCTCCTACTGCTGTCTGTCGCTGCTCAGGGCTTCTCCTACTGCTGTCTGTCGCTGCTCAGGGCTTCTCCTACTGCTGTCTGTCGCTGCTCAGGGCTTCTCCTACTGCTGTCTGTCGCTGCTCAGGGCTTCTCCTACTGCTGTCTCTGCTCAGGGTCTCTGTCGCTGCTCAGGGCTTCTCCTACTGCTGCTTCTCCTACTCTGTCTGTCGCTGCTCAGGGCTTCTCCTACTGCTGGTCTGTCGCTGCTCAGGGCTTTCCTACTAGTCGCTGCTCAGGGTCTGTCTCAGTCCCTGCTCAGGGCTTCTCCTACTGCTGTCTGTCAGGGCTGCTCTGCTGTCTGTCGCTGCTCGGCTGTCTCCTACTGCTGCTGGCTCGGGCTTCAGGGCTCCTACTGCTGGCTCAGTCGCTGCTCAGGGCTGGCTCTCCTACTGCTGGCTCAGGGCTTCTCCTACTGCTGTCTCAGGGCTTACTCTGGCTAGTCGCTGCTCAGGGTCTCAGTCGCTGCTCAGGGCTTCTCCTACTGCTGTCTCAGTCCCTGCTCAGGGCTTCTCCTACTGCTGTCTCAGTCGCTGCTCGGGGCTTCTCCTACTGCTGGCTCAGTCAGGATTTGCATCATTCAAATGATCATCTCACTCTCTTCAAATTAATGTCAACCCTGTACTGCTGTTGCTGTCTAGTCTCGGTTCTTCTGTGGTGAAGGAGGAGCTTGGCTTGTTTACCAGAATCAAATTAACAGGATTGGATTACCTCAAAATGTTTAATGGCAGACTGCTAATTCCAAGTGAGTCCATCTTCATTTAATTTCCCCTCTGTACACCACCATGTTCATCTGGACATGAAGCTTGTGTGTGTTTGCCAAGTTCCGGGTGTTTAATTATTTTTTTAAAGTTTGAACTATTATGCGTTTGTTTTAGCTGTACCATTTTGTACAGTATTGTCCGACACAAACGGGCACCATATTGTATTCCTGGTAGCTACTTTAGCAGCTGATCTGTGGATTAACAACCCAAAGCAGCAAGGCCTTGTTCTCTCTACCACATTATTAACCAGTCTGTATGAGCCCCAGGTGGTTATCACTACTACAACATTAAATAAATAATCTGCCCAAGCATGGACCCCTAAGCTGCTTTGGGCTGGTGGCTAGGGCTCAGGACTAAGTCGTAAGTGGCACCCTGTTCCCTTTATGATGCACTACTTTCGACCAGAACCCTATGGTTGTAGTGGATTACATAGTGAATAGGGTGCCATTTGGGCTAGAGGCTGGATGGCTGCTGCTGGGGCCTAAACTTCTTTGGGGGGGCTTAGGGTGCATGTGATCCATCATGGACCTTCTGCTTCTAAAAACATTTACTGAGAGGTATGGAGAATTCTGGGAATCTGTGGGGGTTGAGTCTAGAAGTAACCCGGCTGTGCAAGGAACAAGCCAAGAAATGGGACACTAGCTAAGGTGAACAAAAGTGTCCAATGTCCATGCATGAGCGCTTTGTTTTGTGTGCAGATGATGGCGTGCCCACCAGTATTTATATTTAGCTCTATGTATAAAAACAACAACAAATGGTCCATTTACCAAAAGATCTGCCCGTAGTCACTCAGCACTTCAACTGTAGCTCTGTGTACAAATGATCTGCCCTTAGTCACTCAGCACTTCAACTGTAGCTCTGTGTACAAATGATCTGCCCTTAGTCACTCAGCACTTCAACTGTAGCTCTGTGTACAAATGATCTGCCCTTAGTCACTCAGCACTTCAACTGTAGCTCTGTGTATCAAATGATCTGACTGTTAAACAACTGGCCTAGGTAACTAGGCCCACCACTTAGCATCGGCCACCGCTGGTCAGCTCTCCAATTACTAGACCGAAACTGTTCCAGGATCAGGTTCTGACTGACTGACTGCTGAAACATCTGTAGTGAGAGACCTGACTGACTACTGTCTTCATTGTTGCTGGTCCCAGTGGGATAGAGGGCTTGTCTTTTGTGTTTGTCCAATGGGAAGATTAGCCCAAGTTGATTACTCAAAAACCAGTTGGCACAGCCAGGCCTCTTTTGTGTGTGTTTTGGCGGCTCAAAGCATTCCCCCATGTGACCCGGATCAAACGTCCTAACGAACTTGGCAGTTTGCGCTGCACTTTTTTCAAGGAGAGGAACTTAAACACTCACTTCTACTTGGCTTTACTTCACATGTCCTCAAACAGTTAAAGCAGTTCAAGACGATCAGGCCCAGCGCTGGTGTTCAAGACGATCAGGCCCAGCGCTGGTGTTCAAGACGATCAGGCCCAGCGCTGGTGTTCAAGACGATCAGGCCCAGCGCTGGTGTTCAAGACGATCAGGCCCAGCGCTGGTGTTCAAGACGATCAGGCCCAGCGCTGGTGTTCAAGACGATCAGGCCCAGCGCTGGTGTCAGTTGAGATTATCACCTTATTGTGTAGTAGACTAGGCACATTGACTACAGTAGGCTAGACATGCTGTAGATGTGCCTATTTCAGACAACTCATGCAGTAGAAGGTAATGCATAGTGATTGCTGGGAGAGGACAGTACAGTAGAGCCCTCATTAGGAGATGGGGGTCATACACAGGCCACAGTGCTGCTGATATTGCTACTGTGGAAGGAAGAGGTAACACTGCCAGGTGTGGGCTGAGCACAAACCGCACGGCTGTGGACTGGTTATTGTCCGGGAATCCGGGATAGGCTAAAATGGGTTGATGGAGTGGTGACCTTCTAGGATTGGATAAAAGGATGGTTTAGCCTTATGGCAATGCCTTATGTATGTAACAAATACATGCTGTATGTAACAAAGACATGCTGTATGTATGTAACAAAGACGCTGTATGTTGAAACAAGTGGAGTCTATTTCTAGTATTAGGTGATTAGTGGTATGAAGGATAACGAGTTTGTGTGTGGTTGGTTGTTCCACCAATGCAATGCGTAAGACTAGAAGACAGGCCTCCTGCAAACATTCACACAGTACAAGTTATTAAATGCGTAACTCGGAAGCCAGAGAACCATTAATGCTGTTTTCTTATCCCACTGTTCTGCTGTTCGCTTGACTGCAGTCTGGATGAACAGGCTTTGAGGCTTTGCAAAATGTAAATTGCCACTTTTTCTCTTTCTGTCCCTCCCTCTTGCTCTCTCCATCCACCACCTCCTTTCTCATCCTCTTCCTTTCATTGCTGCTTGCCTCTTTATCCACCACATTTCTCCTTTCTCTCTGCCTTATCTCCTTTCTCCTCCCCTCTCTATCTATCTATCTATTGCTTTTAAATATATATTTTAAAAAAATATTCTCTCCCTCGTCTCTCTGCAGGTTGTATGTCTCCCCTAAGAAGCAGGTAGTTGCTGAGCCCAGACCTGAGTCTCCTCTGAAGTGGTGTCGGAAGGTTCTGGACCACCCCAGCCCAGAGACGGAGGTGGCCTGTCGCACCCTGCTCAACCGTCTCGACCAGAGTACACACCTACCTAGTAACCGTGATAATAACCTTATAATGATCATATACCAACTCTAAAGTAACTATACTATAATAACCACAGTCACCTTATACTAACCATGTACAATAAACTTATAGTAATCCTATAATAACCATATACAACCTTTTGATAACCTTACATTAACATAACAACCCTGTAGGAACCCTTCTACAATAACATTGCTTCCTCCTTGTGCCCAGTAACCCTATACCAACAGTACCGGTGCAAAGTAACGCTCCTGTCCAACACCCAATAACCTCATAACAAGTAATAAACCAATAAAACAAGATGAGCTTGCCACTGAGCAACAGTGAATGCAGTCATGACACATTACCTGAGGCAATAACCAGTACAGCCTCTTATCCAATAACATCATGTTATGACTATAACTATTGTTCCCTGAAGGAGGGAGACAAGGTACAACATACTATAGGGAGTCTCACTCCAGCGACTTCAGTTGAAGGATCTACAAACACGCCTGACATGGCCAATGAAATCTGCGCCTCTCTGGAAGCCCCCTGTTCCGCAGGTTATAAGTGTGAGGCTTGGATTCAGTCCTTGATTTCTATACCACTGTTCACCGAGCCCAGGAATGGGCGGTGTGGGGCCAAACGGTTGTACCTCGTTTCCCGTCCTTCAGGGAACAGTAGTTATAGTCATAACGTTATGTTCCCTTTGTCAGACATCTTTGGTACAACATACTATGGGGAAAATATAATCACACCCCAACATTATGGTGAGATCACAAGACAATTTTCTGCTGATAATGACTTCACAAAAGTTTTGTCAATCATGAGAACTTCTATAAATAGGAGTGGACATATTGATTGATTGAAATCAGCTTTTATTGCTGGGGGTTTGATACGGCCCAGGCCTATACACTAGCACACGGATACTTACAGCAGATGTGCTCTTATTAAAGGTCATTGTAGAGTCTTACTGCCTCCGAGGCACTATGACACTACTGTCAACCGATCATCAATATGTCCACACCTACTGTATGTATAGAGTTTCTCTCAATCTCCACAAAACAACTTGTCGTGATTATGAGAAAATGTATGATCTTGGCATAACGAGGGAATGTTTTTATTCACGCGTCTTCTCTGGACCTCATTTTTGTGAGTGCAGATTTATTCGGGTCATGGTTGCGCCGTTACTACAGTGAAAAGGCTTCTAGCCCAACCAGGTCAAAAAGGTCTGACTCCCTGTTACCGCCGCAACGTTTTAATCTTCCTATAGCGGATCACCGGGACCGCATTTAACGTTCATAAACCATGTCCTGGGCCATTCTAAAAGTACTTAACTATTTGTTTTCACTTCGTTCAGTCATGTTACCTCGTTCGCTAGCTAACAACCTGGTTACTTTACTAGTACATGTTACCTCGTTAGCTAGCTAACAACCTGGTTACTTTACTAGTACATGTTACCTCGTTAGCTAGCTAACAACCTGGTTACTTTACTAGTACATGTTACCTCGTTAGCTAGCTAACAACCTGGTTACTTTACTAGTACATGTTACCTCGTTAGCTAGCTAACAACCTGGTTACTTTACTAGTACATGTTAGCTAGCTAACAACCTGGTTACTTTGCTAGTATACGCAAACATCTGGGAGAAAGGGGATCCATGAACAAACCTGACGTTTTTAGACAGTGTACATTTGTCAATGTAATGCATCTCAATAGGAAAATGATGATTTTACACAATGTAGAAACCTAATAATCTACTAAATGACTTTGTAATTTCAATGACATGTATTCCTATGGACATGTTTTGCTTTTATAATAAACTGTCTTAAGTGTTACATGTTATTTTCTAATGCACGTGTGCTTCAAAAGTAGCTAGATTCTATATAGACCCCATTTATATGCTGCTTCTCAATCCCCAAAAAATATTATCTGGTGCTCCTAACCTAGAGAATCCCGGCAACTCCGCCACCACCAGTAGTTTACCAGTGTTCGATCCAGCAGCACACCCCCATTCATTATTTATTTATCCGGTGTGCGTCTGGTACTTCTTGCAGCTTCTGAACAACCAAGCCATTCACACCTGACCAGGGCCTGGCTCAATGACCACGTGATGTCATGGTGTAGAGGCTGGCTGTTGGGTTGGATTACCTTGCCCTGTGACGGATAGCTGTGTTCTGGTGCAAATACCTCTGTCAGGCCATGAAACTACCCACTTTTTAGAAGTGAAACGTTGACATGCACACCACCGTGCTGCTCATTGCGTGGTACTGGAGAATACAGCCCCAAAGTTGACTTCATTGTAGAAAAGATCAAAGAGAACTCCTGCGCTCAATGTATTACATCAGCTACCCACTGGCACAGGCAGCCGGCAAATATAGGAAATCATTCACTAGGCTCTATAACCTACCCCATAGATATGACTTATGTTATATAAGTGTGATATTGGAGAGTTTCACCCTGCCACACTTGATGTAGCCAATGGCAAACAATACTGCATCCTGGAGGAAGTCAATTAAAAATATAGGAACCAGTACCTTAGGAATAATGACCTACCATAGCCTCATTGCTACCTCTAGATCACCCTTCTAGGCTAAGAGAACATTTTCACCCTCCCAAACTTGTGTTTTGGCCCATTGGCTCCAGCAATGAGTCAGAATGAAGGTAGTGGCCAACAATGAAGCTGTGTGAAGTTGGTAAATAATATAGACACCATTGTTAGCTCTTCATAAGTTTTGCTATGGGACAGTAAGTTCCAAAACTCTTTTTGTGCAGGTACAGACATGGTCCCACCTTAAGCTCTTGGAAACATCATCTGTCCTACTAAATACAAAATCAATGACTTTAGTTTCGACTCACTCTTTTACAACAGTTTTTAAAATGAACCAGCCACGGCCGACCATTTTGAAACGATGATGAGAGTTGTAATTTCTCTTTTGATCAGGAATTATTTTAAAAGTTTTTGTACACTTCAGAATCAGTACCTAAAGAACTGGTAAAGGAATCCTGAGCGCACACTTCCACCCGACTGTGTTTTATTTGTCTACAAGGTCACGATACAGGTTGCCTTTTCAACGGTGCCCTGACTCCTGTTATGTAACTGTGTGTGTCCTCTCCTGTCTCCTCCTGTGTGCCTTTAGCGTCTCGCTGGAGGAACATCTACAGCAGCTCTGGTCAGACGGGGGAGGCTGGCTCCTCTGGCTCTGGCCTCCTCTCTCCTGGGTACCACAACAAATCCACTAACAAAATCCTACTAACCAGTGGTGGCTCAGGTACGCATGATATTAATACACCACGTGCTGCTTTACTTTCAGCTGCTCTCTCTCTCTCCAGTGTGTTTAACAGTGTTGGTGGAACTCAAGATTAAAGTAGTATCAGATTAAAAATAATTTAAGTTCTTAGACCGCTGTGCCACTCGGGAGGGTAGTCTAAGGCACTGCAGCACTTGAGGCGTCACTACAGACCCGGGTTCAATAGCAGCCGACCTCAACTGGGACCTACCTCCGGGTAGGGGAGGGTTTGGCCGGCCAGGGATGTCCTTGTCCCACTCCTGTGGCGGGACGGGTGCATGAACGCTGACACGATCGCCAGTTGTACTGTGTTTCCTCCGACACATTGGTGTGGCTGGCTTCCGGGTTAAGTGAGCAGTGTGTAAAGAAGCAGTGCGGCTTGGCGAGGTCGTGTTGCGGAGGATCCACGGCTCTCGACCTTCATCTCTCCCGAGTCCGTACGGGAGTTGCAGCGAGGGGACAAGACTGTAACTACCAATTGGATACCACTAAATTGGGGAGAAAGGGGGGTAAAAAAAATAATATTAGTACCTGTCAAAAGTTTGGACACATGGTCATTCAAGGGTTTTTCTTTATTTTTACTATTATTCTACAAATGTAGACATGAAGACATTAAAACTATGAAATAACACATGGAATCATGTAGTAACCAAAAAAAGTGTTAAACAAATCAAAATGTATTTTAGATTCTTCAAAGTAGCCACATTTTGCATTGATGACAGCTTTGCACACTATTTGCAATCTCTCAACCAGCTTCATGTGGAAGGCTTTTCTAGCAGTCTTGAAGGAGTTCCCACATGCTGAGCACTTGTCGGCTGCTTTTCCTTCACTCTGCGGTGATTGTGGAGGCCAGGTCATTTGATGCAGAACTCCATCACTCTCCTTGGCAAAATAGCCCTTACACAGCCTGTAGGTGTGTTTTTGAATCATTGTCCTGTGGAAAAACAAATGATAGTCCCACTAAGCGCAAACCAAATGGGATGGTGTATCGCTGCAGAATGCTGTGGCAGCCATGAAGGAGAGTGATGTAGTGCTGCATCAGATGACCTGGCCTCCACAATCACTCGACCTCAACCCAATTGAGATGGTTTGGGATGAGTTGGACCGCAGAGTGGAGGAAAAGCAGCCAACAAGTGCTCAGCATATGTGGGAACATTCCAGGTGAAGCTGGTCGAGAGAATGCCAAGTGTGCAAAGCTGTCTTCAAGGTGGCTACTTTAAAGAATCTAAAATATATATTTTGGTATGTTTAAGACACACCCAAGCGATTTTGGAACTTTTCATGTTGAAACACAATATTCCATGTATAAATCGAGTCATCTGGACACCTGGACCAGCTTTTGAGATGTTCCTTTTGTTAAGTAAATCAGGTGATGAATGAGCTGAAAGGGAGACTGGAGTAGGACTTTAAAGTAACAGGTTTGTAACAAGTGTTTTGTTTTAAATGTTTGTTTATAATGTTTGCTGTTTTTTCTGGAAAGTTTTCAAAGGGTTGTTCTCCTCAACATTGATGATAATTTCACAACTAATGGCATTTACAGGCATGTTTTGCAGAGTGGTGTGGATATCAAATACTTTGGCCCTTAGCGATACTGGGAAAACAAACGTTTTATCTTCTCAAGGTGTGGGTGGCGCTATGTAAACCAACACAATGCTTATGTTATGATGAACACAGACTGTAAATAACACTCTTTGCATGAAGTATGTAAATGCTTTGCTTGCTGGTGACTCCTCCTAATCCCATCTGTTATATAACCAAACACCCTGGATTATGTTGCCTCTTTTTCAGTTTGAATGAAGGGTGGGTGGTTGTGTGTGTCAGATGATGGCCTTGCTGATGCCTAGTAGAAACATCATGCTTTTAGCTGTCCTCAGCGCTGTCTATACTAATACAGTAGGACAGACAGGGAAGTCAGGATTTCTAAATATCTCTTCTCATAATGCAGGCCTGGTCCAGAAACAATTTCCTAGCTCTATAGTGTTCTCAGGTCTACATACACAGATTATTACTGGACCAGTCTCTGATTAGACTAATAAAGAGAATTGACTACTGTATGGATAATGTATAGTTGCATGTCCTTGGTTTTCAGGTTGTATTATAGTCCTTATTTTTATCCCTGAAGGGGCTGTTGTGGATTATATCTAAATCATGGTGTTACTGTTTTTCCAGGCTACATGAGTATGTACTCTGCTCTGAGTTCCCAGTCATCTGTAGACAGTGAGCTGAGTACCTCAGACGACTCCATCACCATGGGTTACAAGCTACAGGACCTCACTGATGTCCAGATCATGGCCCGCCTACAGGAAGAGAGTGAGTGGTGTTGTGTAGAATAAGGACGGGTGATAATGTATTTCAGGAAGAGGGTGAATGGTGTGTAGAATACTCTTAAGTCTCTATAAAGGGTTACATTGTGCTTGTCAATATGCCACAGATGACTGATAAAGAAGAAGACCGTGAATATGCTCACTCTGTGTTAGTGTGTGCTTAGGGCAGGACTGTGTTTGTAATGTGTGGGTGTGCATGTCTTTCAAAGTTATTGTCCATGTAGATACTAACTACACAAGCCCGTAGACGCTTGTTCTTTCATGTGTATGTCTGTGGCAGCGTCCAGGCTCTAACTCTCTCCCCTCTCAGGTTTGAGACAGGACTATGCCTCCAGCTCTGCCTCAGTGTCTCGTCGTAGTTCCTCTGCCTCCCTCCAGTCTCTACGTCGGGGTGGAACCTACAGCGACCAGGAGTTTGATACCTACAGCTTGGAGGATGAGGAGGATGAGTGTTGCTCTCTGCCCCAGCGACGCCTCCGCTACTCCCCCTCTCCCCTGGGCTCGCCCCGCTGCCTCTCCCCCTCACCAGGCTCCCAGGGCCAGGCAGAGTACAGCAGGCTGGGGGCCCCCCGGCAACGCGCTCCACGTCGATCGCTACAGGGACCCGGGCCCGAGCTGCTAAAGTTCGCCAAGACCGAGGGTAGGTGGAGACCGGAGAGAAGTGTTCATGCATCACACACTAACCCGAAAACAAAGCAGTATCAGTACACAGTCAGTACTACATGGAATTGTCAGTCAGATGTACTCTGTATCGTTTGAAGACTTGACTTTATAAATCGATTAGTTCTATAGAACACAGTTTCAGTTCAGTCTTTCTCCAACTCAAACCGTGTGTGTGGTTCCAGAAGAGGTGAGGCACAGCATGCCTAACCTGGCCCCCCGCACCAGCCTGCGTTCCCTGGAGGCGGTCAGGAACAGCCGCAGCATGGAGGCTAACCTCCAGAGCTCTGGCAACCGCATATCTCACCTGCCCCACTCCCCTTCCTCAGGTAACCCTCACCTGGCCTGTACACCTGCCCCTTCCTCAGGTAACCCTCACCTGGCCTGTACACCTGCCCCTTCCCCCTTCCTCAGGTTACCCTCACCTGGCCTGTACACCTGCCCCTTCCTCAGGTTACCCTCACCTGGCCTGTACACCTGCCCCTTCCTCAGGTTACCCTCACCTGGCCTGTACACCTGCCCCTTCCTCAGGTTACCCTCACCTGGCCTGTACACCTGCCCCTTCCTCAGGTTACCCTCACCTGGCCTGTACACCTGCCCCTTCCTCAGGTTACCCTCACCTGGCCTGTACACCTGCCCCTTCCTCAGGTTACCCTCACCTGGCCTGTACACCTGCCCCTTCCTCAGGTTACCCTCACCTGGCCTGTACACCTGCCCCTTCTTCAGGTTACCCTCACCTGACCTGTACACCTGCCCCACTCTCTCAAGTAGAACTTGATACTGCGTAACCTATCCTGAGAGGCTCAGAGGGAGCCTCTCACATGTCCCCTACTCCCCTCGGGTAACCCTTACTGGTACCTCGCCTGTCTCACAACTACCCCCCCCACCCTAAAATAACTAATATTCCTCTGGGTACAGGCAACTAGTCTACAACTCATCCCTCATTACTGTCCCTCCCTCCCTGGTTATACACCTCAGTTCCACTAATATTCCTCTGGGTACAGGCAACTAGTCTACAACTCATCCCTCATTACTGTCCCTCCCTCCCTGGTTATACACCTCAGTTCCACTAATATTCCTCTGGGTACAGGCAACTAGTCTACAACTCATCCCTCATTACTGTCCCTCCCTCCCTGGTTATACACCTCAGTTCCACTAATATTCCTCTGGGTACAGGCAACTAGTCTACAACTCATCCCTCATTACTGTCCCTCCCTCCCTGGTTATACACCTCAGTTCCACTAATATTCCTCTGGGTACAGGCAACTAGTCTACAACTCATCCCTCATTACTGTCCCTCCCTCCCTGGTTATACACCTCAGTTCCACTAATATTCCTCTGGGTACAGGCAACTAGTCTACAACTCATCCCTCATTACTGTCCCTCCCTCCCTGGTTATACACCTCAGTTCCACTAATATTCCTCTGGGTACAGGCAACTAGTCTACAACTCATCCCTCATTACTGTCCCTCCCTCCCTGGTTATACACCTCAGTTCCACTAATATTCCTCTGGGTACAGGCATCTAGTCTACAACTCTTTTCTGCCACAAATCCTGATGTCATGTATACAGAGAATGTGCTCTTCTCTCTCATTACCTGAATTGTACTGTCATCAGAGCATTGGCATATGAACATGAAATAAGTGAGAAGACCACATGTGTACTCCTTTGCAGTGTGGATGGCACTCTACTAAACCCATCTCATCATGCCCATCACCCCCTCCCCAGGTATGTCATCTAGTCGGATGCGAGGCAGTGGCCAGTCCCCTCTGTCCATGCGGGTCCCTGTCAAAGCCATGGGCTCCATGTCAGGGGCCCGCCAGCCCTCCAGGGTCCTGCCTGTAGTCCAGAGTGGACCCAATGGAGGGGTACGGAGGGTCCAGTCCCCAGGGCCTGCCAATGGAGGAGCCTACCCAGCTGGGAGAGCCTCTACTGGGGGTGGGAGGCAAGCAGCAGCCCCATCCTCCAGGGGAAGACTGGCCCAGACACCGAGAAGGTGATTGATTATTTAGAAATACACATTCAGCATTATGACTTGGGATGATTACTTTTCATAAAGTGAGTTGATAAGAGTGTGATTTTTTTTTTCAGTACAGTCACACTCCGTTGGTTAAACGTGATTACTCCTTATCAGTGGCGGCCACAAACCGTTAGAATGACACTCTTACAGCTATCAAGACTCATGTCATTGTTGTCTTTGTTTGTTAGGTCTATGGGGATGACTAGAACAAATGGCCCAATCTCAAATGAGTCGTGGAGAGACGGCTGTTACTGAGGCAACAAGGAAACTTCCTCCACCTCTCCTGTACCTCACATTTTAGTATAAACAACACCAACATTGCGTACTGACTCTGAACATACCCCTGTGGGCAACACCAGCTGACTTGCCTCTGAACATACCTCTGTAGGCTGGACCACTGTAGATGAACAGACCTTCCTTGGCATGAAGAAGCCTCTCACACCACGGATATACTGGAGAGAGACCGGATAGAAAGTGACTGAGCGCACAAACACACCGTTCTTTCGCTCTAGGGATCTAGACAAAGCTTCCACAAAAGATGTTGTTTTTTAACTAGTCAATTCCAGTCTATATTTTCTGATAGTTGTTGAGAGAAGACTACGGGTTGTTTTTGATTTATGTTCTGTAGATGTACAGAACGGTTGTTATTGAATACTTTGGGTGGACTGTTCTGTTGTGTGTGAAGTTGAACTCCTAACTGATATGAAGGTCATCTCCTCTTGGGTGTTGCATGATGTTTCTGTTTAGTTTTCTTTCCTCTTGAGGACAGAAATTAGTTTGTTGCATAATAGCCTTATCAATAGTAAGTCTGTTCTTCCAAGGAAAAAAAAAACCCCATGTTGATGCGTGTGGGAAGGTTTTTTGAATGTTTGTGAGTGATTGATTGGTTGTGATTCCTCCTATAAGTGTTGTCTATTTGTGTTTTGCCAAGTCTGACACAACGCAACATCTCTGGACCACACTGCCCTTCCATCAAGAACCCCTTAAGAAAATAAAACATGTTATTGTTGGGTTAAATTCTTTGTGCCAAGGTGCATTTCTGATGCTGCAGCACTGTTTCTAAAATCCAATAAAGTACTACTTGTAGTTGAGATACTGTATGCGATGATTTACCACAGTTGTTTTTACTGCATATCGGTAGGTTAATCTGTTTTGGGTTTTGAATACCACTGTACTAATAAAATGAACTGTTTTATGCACGAAGCAAATGCCTTATGCCTTTTCTTAGACAACCAGCTATGCACCCTCATGCGGAGTGCCTCTGAAAACCAGGAACTGTAATGAATACGAACAATAAAACCTACCCAGAACTTGAACGTTTACTTTGTTTCTCGTGCAGATGCTCTTCCTCTGTTCAGCATGCATGGACCATAGATCGATGTGCCGTAGGCTGGAACACATTCTGCTATATAAATATATATATATATACTGTGATAACTCAGAACCTATGAATAATCCAACTGTTATATCCTATTGAACTAGGCAATGTGTCTATTTCAACATGTGTAGCTGTCATAGTAGGGGACAACTTTATTAGGGAACATGAATGAGTGTATGCACATAGTAACTTCAATGCACAACGGTCCTCCAATGTTGAACCCTGCCCGATAATCAAACACATGAACACACGTGTATATTCTTATTACATCAACTGCTGTAACAATCCTGATCAGTAGGTAAGTAAATTATCTTTATGTCAATTTGACAATATCGATGTGTACTCAAAGCTCTCGCCTGCGTGACGCAAACAGACAGGGATCGGCGCTAAACGAGGCCACGCATTGTCTGGCCCTCCCGCCCTCCGTTGCGAGCGAGCAACGTGATTGGCCCAGGCCTCGGAAAGAGTGCCCGTGGATCCAAATGTACAGGCCGCATTTATCTTAGTGTCGAAAAATAAACCCAAACAATAACAGACACAACCGAGAAAGGAAACATATCGACGATCCATTTCAAGGAGTCCATAATAAGGTAAAACATTTCGAAACGATTGAAATTGCATATCAAATATATGACTAGGGCCCAGTCGGCCGTTACGGGCCGTCGAAAAACAACATGGTTGATAATGCCGCATGCTCTAGCTAACATGCTAGGCTAGCTAACGTCCCTTCGCAATTACAAATGCACCGATGTTTAGCTACTAGCAATGTTGTGAATGTACAGGACGATTGTATTTATTTTGTGGTATCGATCGCGTGTCATGGTGTTCATTTAGCACCAATCGTTGACGTATGGAGGTTTTATGGAGTTTTAAAACACGCTATCAAACTAGCTAACCAAAATGGCGGAATCGAGGCTAACTAGCTACGGTTGTTGTGGGCGCAACGGTTTATATATAAATATACCGTAAGTAACAGCCACCAAGCACTATACACCCTGTTCAATGACTTATTATTGTTATATGCATCCCTTTCTTTGCAGTATTGCTCAACGTTGCGTTTGTGGAATTTCCCCCCAAATGTCGACATCTGCCGCAAAACGTCTGCACAACTCCGAACAAGCTTGCTTAGTTCGTTATTAGCTAGCTAGCCCGCTACACATAGCCCTCTACGCCACCGCCACCCAATGAATGTGGATGTTTGCAAGTGTTAACACGAACATTTGGTAATCATGTGGAATTGGTAACACTAACTAGTTGGTTCTGCTCTTTATTTTGTTTTAAATATCGAGTACTCGCTAGCATGCCCTACAGTTGCATAATCCAGGCAGCCATGAAATTGGGCAATGAATGGTGGGCGTGTGTGGGGCAACTCAAATCATTGCATTTGAGAAGCAGGAAAAACAACCGTTATTTATCCGTTCTTGGTCTCTTTCGACCGTCGCATAATATAAATATGACCGAATATCTCATTATTCCGTCATATTCCATATGAGCTAGGACTGACTCAAATGGCATCAACAAGTGTTAAACAATCAACAGTTTCCACAGTAGCACCAATTAACTATGTGGTCATATTTTTCAAGACATTAATTTTGTCAAGGCAGACACAGCAATGCCAGTAGCTAGAATACTGCAGTTTCAGCATCCTTATCATAAAATAGCATATGCAGAGGATATCTACTGGATATGTGATGTCATCAGTTTTTCCCACACTTCCCCTTGTGTTCCCTGGATGAAAGATCAATGTTTTCAGTGGCATCTATCTCAGTTTGTTGTCCATTCTTTGCAGGGTTCTCCCTCCCAATGGAAGGAAGAAACACCAGCAACACACTGTTCTTATTTTAGAGTGCATTGTCATCAAATGTGCAGGTAATACACACTGACAGTAATTAATATCCAGGGCCTTTCTCTGAGTAGGAGTGCTGCTCTAAGATCTGTCCATATAATATTATTCATTATGATCTAAAAGCCAAACTGATCCCAGTTCAGCACTCCTACTCTGATATATTTTGTGGATACTGGGCCTAATCATATGACATTCCTGAATTCACATAGTGTGTAAAGAGTATTGGATCTCTTGAAAGGATGTGTAGGCCTAACATGAATCATTTTATTTAAGCTTTTTTTTAAGATCAAAGAGATGGACCACGGTGGAGGGATCCTGGAGCTACACACACAGGAATTAAAGATGCCTCACACCATGATCATGCAAGACTTTGGTAGGTCAATATAGTCTTGTGATAATGTATACTTTGGGTTCATGAGCCTTCACTTGAGAGCCCAATGCCTCATGCAAAGTTAAATGCTGAACACACTACAGCAAAGTCTTGTGTAGCTGTACCTTTTTTTGGTGCTTTTCCACAAAGAGGAAAGCCTGGAAATGCCTCAGGCCAAACCAGGGCTGCAGTGGAAAAACATTCCTGTAATAATCTTCCCCCTCTTACTGTTTCCCTGTGCGGTGGCAGGAATGAGGGGCCTGGCCCACATCGACGGGGATCACATTTTGGTGTCTGTGCCTGAGGGCATGCTCCTGTCTGACGTCATGACAGACGAAGGCATCCTGCTGGAGCACGGCCTGGAGGTGCAGGGCCTCGAGACGGAGGTGGAGGTGGAAGGCCTGGAGGTGCAGGGCCTCGAGACGGAGGTGGAGGTGGAAGGCCTAGAGACGGAAGTTGAAGGCTTTGGAGCGGAGGTGGTGGAGCTAGAGACACAGATGGTTGAGGGCCTCGAGACGGAGGTGGTTGAAGGCCTGGAGGTCGAGGCCCTGGAGGCGGAGGTGGAAGTCGAGGGCCTTGAAGCAGAGGTAGAGGTCCTAGAGGAATATCTAGAGACTGAGGTGATTGAAGGCCCTGACATCGGACACGAACACTTGCTGGGTTCCGAAGTGGCCATCGAGGAGGCTATAGACTCTCACCATCACCATGTTCTAACCTCAGACCTCATCCAGGGCTCAGTCCACCATCACCACCACCACATGCCAGACCATCTTTTTGTGGAGCACCAGGAGGAGGATGGGTTGGACGGCTTGGACCAGGAGGTGTTGGTGGGGGAGGAGGAGGAGACAGTGATCCAGGCCCACGAGGAGCTGCCGGTGGACGTGGAGGCTGTCTCTCTGCAGACTGATGAGGAGGACTACCTCATGATCTCTTGTGAGTCAACTACACCTAGAAACAGACTGGGGCTTGATTTCATTGAATTATTTGCTATGATCAGTAATATTAGGGCTGTCCCTTCTTTCGACCAATGGATTGGTAAAAAAAATTAAACATGTATTTTTCCATATAGACACAGCCTATGTGTTTTAATAAAATCATATATGTGCTTTGAGCTTGTCTGATGCTTAAAGTTTACGGTTTGATGTCTTAAGAGGGTGCCAGAGATCTAGATAACCGTAAGGAAAAAAACCTGTCCCAACTATCCTCCTGTTCCTGCTGGCTTTCTGCCATTACTCTCCTGAAGTTTCCGGTAATAGGCTACATGAAGAGTCGGCAAACTTTCTCATGTGGAATGCCAATTTATCTTAACATTTCTACCGATCTACGTGACTGTTGTGGTTTTCTTATTCACATTTTCGTGAAAGTTTAATTGAATTAACAATAACGTCTTCAAATCTCAATCGGTGTCATGTGGTTGATAAAAATTATATCATTCTAAATGAACATGATACCAAAAACGTTACTTCCATTGCCAACTATGTAAAACAAATCAAAACATTGCAGCCTGCAGGTAGAAAATATCCTGATTTAAAAACATCTTTAAAAAATCCTATGAATCACATTGGCTACACATGGCCTGTCTGCAACAAACTTGAAACATTGTATCAACTATTAACTTGTGTTCAGCCTGAAGCTAGCACTATCGAACTTACAACATTTGTATAACATTATTCTGGGCCCTCAGTTTCCGCCAGTGAGCTCAGGACAGACACGAGGGATAAGAACCCGTGCTTGACTTGGGAAGGAGCTCACCGGAGCTGAAAACAGGTACCTCAAATGTTCTACCTCTTGAGCACCTGTTCCTCTTATAGAAAATTAGCTAAAAAGTATTTTGGACCTAAATGTAAACAGTACCAGCACCCAAAATGAGTACCGGAACCTATTACAGTTCAAGTCGAGCACTGATAAGAAACATATTTTATGATGTTTTCACTGGATCAGAGAATCACATTTTCCCCTTTCACGCTGAGTGGTTATCAAAAGGGAGAGAGCTGGAAAGATCTTTTTAAATACATTGTTTGCCTGCTGTTTGAGGTAAAGAAAACATTACTTTGAGAAGCTCCACAGGTGGTGTGTTAAGCCAATAGGACTATTAGATTCCAAAATGGGCACATTTATGTCTACATTTGCACACATGACAGGTAGCCTATGGGCCTACTTCCATGTGTGTGTGTCCTTACTCAACATTTGACAGGGGTGCTCCAAACAAAAGACAATTATTAATTTGACAGAACTCTGAAATAAAATTAAATAAACCAGAAGTTGTTTCTTCCAAGTGTACCAGGTATAGGTTGTGCACTCTGCAAACAACATGTCCACTCTGACACTGACAACAGGAAGACTGGAAAAATATTGAATGGATTTTTAAAAAATGACCGTAACCAAAGTAACACGTTGTAGATTAGGAATGATGGGTAAATGTACTAGTGGTGATATATGAAAAGGGGAATTGATAGACACTAACAATCAAACGCAACCAATTCACACAATGAAGTTATGAGACAATGAATGTGCACAAATTGGCGGTAGAGAGACGAATGCCGAAGTCGGCATTTACCGTGATTTGGCCTCAGCAGGGCATTCATACTTCTTGCTCTTCGCGGAGCAGTGCAGCGCTGTTGTCATGGAAATGAGTTTGTATTTATACAGCGTGTACCGTTTCCCCCTACTGTCAACCAATCATGTCAATGTGAAGCTATTCAGAGCCCTTCTTCATTGTTATAAAATTTAGGGGGCTCATTGACTATGTGGTACAGAGCTCGATTTGGCCTTTGGAGGCTACGCAATTGCCAAACACCTTCGATAATGAGCCTCCAATGAGCCTCTGACCACATTTTAGAATCAAGCGTAAATTGTCTTTCAGTCTAGAGTCTAGGATGAGTTGGACCGCAGAGTGAAGGAAAAACATCCAACAAGTGTTCAGCATATGTGGGAACTCCTTCAAGACTGTTGGAAAAGCATTCCAGGTGACTACCTCATGAAGCTGGTTGAGAGAATGCCAAGAGTGTGCAAAGATGTCATCAAGGTGAAGGGTGGCTACTTTGAAGTATCATATATAAAATATTTTGATTTGTTTAACACCTTTTTTGGTTACTACATGATACCATATGTGTTATTTCATAGTTCTGATGTCGTCACTATTCTACAATGTAAAAAAAATAAAGAAAAATCCTTGAATGAGTAGGGGTGTCCAAACTTTTGTCTGGTACTATATTAGTGTGTTACTGCTCGACCTAAAACCATCTCGGTTGACCAACAGCCTAATTGGGGACAGCCCTAATTTGAATCAATATTTACAACCACTGCAAATTAATAGGCTAGAATATATCTAAAGGATTGTTTGTAGACTATTTCTGAAGTCTGTTTTGAGAGCATATTTCATGAACTCTTCTGATCATTTTTGCCTTCCAAGTCCTTGGTATTGTCCTACCCTGCTGCTGGGTAAAAGCTTACTGTCATGTGTTATTTGTGTCCATCCAGTGGATGACGTTGGTGAGAAGCTGGACAGAGGAGACACTCCTCTAGAGATCACTACTGAGGTGATGCATGATGAAGACTCCAACAAGGAGGGGTCCGAGGTCATCAAGGTCTACATCTTCAAAGCAGAGGCTGATGATGATGTGGAGATAGGTGAGTGATACTTCTATCTCGTTCAAAACAACTGGGAACTCTCTGACTTCAGTGCGTTCAAGACCACTGGGAACGCAGAAAAAAATGAGCTCCGACTGGGGAATAATCGGTTTGAATGGTCATCCAACTCGGAAACTCTGGCATCTTTCTAGAGCTCCAACTTTCCGGCTTGAAGATTACCGACGTCATGATTTGACCTTGGTTATTTCAGAGTTCCCACTTGTCTTGAAAGCGCCATTCTTTCATCAACGAGGCCAACATTTCAAGAGCCACTCATTTAGAAAGTAAAAGCATAATTTTCATATTCTGAATGGCAAACTATTGTCTTCTAACGTGAAGTATCAGCTACATACATGGAAATGATAGTTTAGATGGTAAGTGTTCCCTGGAGGAGTAGAGAGAACATAAGTGTGCTAGTGTGTGACTAGCTAGGTTTCCTTCCAATTGGTGACAGATTTCTATGCAAATAATTTAAAAAAAATGTGCATTTTCCCACCAGTGCTATTTCCAAAAAATGTACTTTTTGTATATAAAATCAGTGCGTGATGACGTAGTGCAACACAAAATGTACTTTTTGTATATAAAATCAGTGCGTGATGACGTAGTGCAACACAAAATGTACTTTTTGTATATAAAATCAGTGCGTGATGACGTAGTGCAACACAAAATGTACTTTTTGTATATAAAATCAGTGGGTGATGACGTAGTGCAACACAAAATGTACTTTTTCATGTACGGAATAAAAATGAAAAGTTCATTGTGTTTGCATCATTTTCAACTCAACTGATAGTTTTGTCACAAACTGTTGTGTTTTAAATGTGTCTACTCTGGTCTGGGTACAACAGCTCTCGGATACAGTGAGGGGAGGCTAGTCTACATAATGACATTATTATGGAGAAGAGCCAGATGTAGTTTATTTGTCAAGCGTCATCTCACCAGAATAAGACCTTCAATATTTTATTGAAAAGACCATCAATGTCACAGTGCATCACAACTTATTTCATCTGTAGCCTAATAAACTGCACGGTTTCCCCAGTTGTATTGGGAGGACCACACAACATATCCTCGCGTGATCCCCAAAGTATTCTTCAATATGGTTATTATATATCAATATTTGCGCATAAAGGCGTTTTCTCGTATAATTAATTTTACCGTCATACAACGATCCCACCATGTCGAATAATTAACTAATTATCTGTCAGCATCTATAAAATTGTACCAAAACTTCCGCTTTTCCATCACAGCTGTTGCATTTTTTTATATATGTATGGTATAACATTATTTATTCAAATCTGTTATAGTGTTATTTCTATTGTTTTTATTATATTTCATTCACTAGTCCTGCATGTTGGGGCTCGAAGCCTAAGGTTTTTAATGTACCCTGCAATCACACCTGCAACCCTGTACATATGACCATTAAACACTGTCAAACTCTACTAGCATTAAAAACTGTATATTGAACACTGAAACTCTACTAGCATTAAACTGTGTATTGACGTGTGGTTACTGTCTCTGTCTGTAGGTGGGACTGAGGTGGTGTCTGAAAGTGACTGCCATAACGGCCACCATGCTGGGTCGGAGTCTGGGGGAGGAGGCAGACATGGCCGGGGGGAGAGGATGGTCTACATGGCTGTGAAGGACCACGCCCAGTCAGAGGAAGATATCAGTGAGTAAACACTCTTTAAAAAAAAATAACTCCATCTGTGAAGGTTTGTTAGTGGAACCCTTCATTTCACCTGTCAAGTCATGTGGTCAAACAGGCCTGGTTAGGTTAAGTCTTTTTTATTTTTCAACAAATAGCGTTCACAGGTGCCGTTCAGAAGGATTTGAAGATGGCGTTGTGCAAATCAACAGTGTTTGTGCATGTTCTGTACATGTGTCTGTGTCGTTCTGTTTTCCAGACCTGGCCAACGTTGCTGAGCAGGTGTAGTTGGTTGAGGAGGATGGTAAGGGTTGTTACTGAATCTGTCTGTGTGTTTACAGATGTGTCAGACATGGCAGAGCAGGTGTACATGGAGGTGATTGTAGGAGAGGAGGACACCTCTGCAGTCCAGGAGAACCAGCTAGATGACTCTCCAAACAGCAAGATGTTAGTCCCTGTCTCCTGGGCTGCTGCCTACGGTAAGAAATAAGATTTGTGTGATCAACTGGTTTTATATTCATTAATAACAGTATTCCTTCATCTGGATATAACACACACAACTATGGGCTCTATTTTAACAAACCTAACGCAATGGTAAGTCCAAGCCCCCGGAGGTATTCCCCGGAGGTAGTGCTATAGGTTTGATGAATTAACAAATTGTGGCTTTTGTCGAGGATTGACCCCTCACTTGCCAATCGTAACATGCTCCATGGCTAAATATCAAATCAAATCAAATTTATTTATATAGCCCTTCGTACATCAGCTGATATCTCAAAGTGCTGTACAGAAACCCAGCCAAAAACCCCAAACAGCAAGCAATGCAGATGTAGAAGCACGGTGGCTAGGAAAAACTCCCTAGAAAGGTCAAAACCTAGGAAGAAACAGAGAGAGGAACCAGGCTATATGGGGTGGCCAGTCCTCTTCTGGCTGTGCCGGGTGGAGATTATAACAGAACATGGCCAAGATGTTCAAATGTTCATAAATGACCAGCATGGTCGAATAATAGTAAGGCAGAACAGTTGAAACTGGAGCAGCAGCATGGCCAGGTGGACTGGGGACAGCAAGGAGTCATCATGTCAGGTAGTCCTGGGGCATGATCCTAGGGCTCAGGTCCTCCAAGAGAGAGAAATAAAGGAGAGAATTAGAGAACGCACACTTAGATTCACACAGGACACCGAATAGGACAGGAGAAGTACTCCAGATATAACAAACTGACCCTAGCCCCCCGACACAAACTACTGCAGCATAAATACTGGAGGCTGAGACAGGAGGGGTCAGGAGACACTGTGGCCCCATCCGAGGACACCCCCGGACAGGGCCAAACAGGAAGGATATAACCCCACCCACTTTGCCAAAGCACAGCCCCCAAACCACTAGAGGGATATCTTCAACCACCAACTTACCATCCTGAGACAAGGCTGAGTATAGCCCACAAAGATCTCCGCCACGGCACAACCCAAAGGGGGGGCGCCAACCCAGACAGGATGACCACAACAGTGAATCAACCCACTCAGGTGACTCAACCCTCCAGGGACGGCATGAGAGCGCCCCAGTAAGCCAGTGACTCAGCCCCTGTGATAGGGTTAGAGGCAGAGAATCCCAGTGGAAAGAGGGGAACCGGCCAGGCAGAGACAGCAAGGGCGGTTCGTTGCTCCAGAGCCTTTCCGTTCACCTTCCCACTCCTGGGCCAGACTACACTCAATCATATGACCCACTGAAGAGATGAGTCTTCAGTAAAGACTTAAAGGTTGAGACCGAGTTTGCGTCTCTGACATGGGTAGGCAGACCGTTCCATAAAAATTGAGCTCTATAGGAGAAAGCCCTGCCTCCAGCTGTTTGCTTAGAAATTCTAGGGACAATTAGGAGGCCTGCGTCTTGTGACCGTAGCGTACGTGTAGGTATGTACGGCAGGACCAAATCAGAGAGATAGGTAGGAGCAAGCCCATGTAATACTTTGTAGGTTAGCAGTAAAACCTTGAAATCAGCCCTTGCTTTGACAGGAAGCCAGTGTAGAGAGCCTAGCACTGGAGTAATATGATCAATTTTTTTGGTTCTAGTCAGGATTCTAGCAGCCGTATTCAGCACTAACTGAAGTTTATTTAGTGCTTTATCCA
Organism: Oncorhynchus keta; assembly: GCF_023373465.1. Classification (NCBI taxonomy): domain Eukaryota; kingdom Metazoa; phylum Chordata; class Actinopteri; order Salmoniformes; family Salmonidae; genus Oncorhynchus; species Oncorhynchus keta. The sequence goes on from NC_068424.1 coordinate 75,415,933, forward strand.
GATAGCCGGAAAGTAGAGCATTGCAGTAGTGTAACCTAGAAGTGACAAAAGCATGGATTCATTTTTCTGCATCATTTTTGGACAGAAAGTTTCTGATTTTTGCAATATTACGTAGGTGGAAAAAAGCTGTCCTCGAAATGGTCTTGATATGTTCTTCAAAAGAGAGATCAGGGTCCAGATTAACGCCGAGGTCCTTCAGTTTTATTTGAGACGACTGTACAACCATTAAGATTAATTGTCAGATTCAACAGAAGATCTCTTTGTTTCTTGGGACCTAGAACAAGCATCTCTGTTTTGTCCGAGTTTAATAGTAGAAAGTTTGCAGCCATCCACTTCCTTATGTCTGAAACACATGCTTCTAGCGAGGGCAATTTTGGGGCTTCACCATGTTTCATTGAAATGTACAGCTGTGTGTCATCCGCATAGCAGTGAAAGTTAACATTATGTTTTCGAATAACATCCCCAAGAGGTCAAATATATAGTGAAAACAATAGTGGTCCTAAAACGGAACCTTGAGGAACACCGAAATTTACAGTTGATTTGTCAGAGGACAAACCATTCACAGAGACAAACTGATATCTTTCCGACAGATAAGATCTAAACCAGGCCAGAACATGTCCGTGTAGACCAATTTGGGTTTCCAATCTCTCCAAAAGAATGTGGTGATCGATGGTATCAAAAGCAGCACTAAGGTCTAGGAGCACGAGGACAGATGCAGAGCCTCGGTCCGATGCCATTAAAATGTAATTTACCACCTTCACAAGTGCCGTCTCAGTGATATGATGGGGTCTAAATTCAGACTGAAGCATTTCGTATACATTGTTTGTCTTCAGGAAGGCAGTGAGTTGCTGCGCAACAGCCTTCTCTAAAATTTTTGAGAGGAATGGAAGATTCGATATAAGCCGATTAGTTTTTTATATTTTCTGGGTCAAGGTTTGGCTTTTTCAAGAGAGGCTTTATTACTGCCACTTTTAGTGAGTTTGGTACACATCCAGTGGATAGAGAGACGTTTATTATGTTCAACATAGGAGGGCCAAGCACAGGAAGCAGCTCTTTCAGTAGTTTAGTTGGAATAGGGTCCAGTATGCAGCTTGACGGTTTTAGAGGCCATGATTATTTTCATCATTGTGTCAAGAGATATATAGTACTAAAACACTTGAGTGTCTCTTGATCCTAGGTCCTGGGAGAGTTGTGCAGACTCAGGACAACTGAGGTTTGGAGGAATACGCAGGTTTAAAGAGGAGTCCGTAATTTGCTTTCTAATAATCATAATCTTTTCCTCAAAGAAGTTCATGAATTTATCACTGCTAAAGTGAAAGTCATCCTCTCTTGGGGAATGCTACTTTTTAGTTAGCTTTGCGACAGTATCAAAAAGGAATTTCGGATTGTTCTTATTTTCCTCAATTAAGTTAGAAAAATAGGATGATCGAGCAGCAGTAAGGGCTCTTCGGTACTGCACGGTACCGTCTTTCCAAGCTAGTCGGAAGACTTCCAGTTTGGTGTGGCGCCATTTCCGTTCCAATTTTCTGGAAGCTTGCTTCAGAGCTCGGGTATTTTCTGTGTACCAGGGAGCTAGTTTCTTATGAGAAATGTTTTTAGTTTTTAGGGGTGCAACTGCATCTAGGGTATTGCACAAGGTTAAATTGAGATCCTCAGTTAGGTGGTTAACTGATTTTTGTCCTCTGGCGTCCTTGGGTAGGCAGAGGGAGTCTGGAAGGGCATCAAGGTATCTTTGTGTTGTCTGTGAATTTATAGCACGACTTTTGATGCTCCTTGGTTGGGGTCTGAGCAGATTATTTGTTGCAATTGCAAACGTAATAAAATGGTGGTCCGATAGTCCAGGATTATGAGGAAAAACATTAAGATCCACAACAAAACTAGGTCCAGCGTATGACTGACAGTGAGTGGGTCCAGAGACATGTTGGACAAAACCCACTGAGTCGATGATGGCTCTGAAAGCCTTTTGGAGTGGGTCTGTGGACTTTTCCATGTGAATATTAAAGTCACCAAAGATTAGAATATTATCTGCTATGACTACAAGGTCCGATAGGAATTCAGGGAACTCGGTGAGAAACGCTGTATATGGCCCAGGAGGCCTGTAAACAGTAGCTATAAAAAGTGATTGAGTAGGTTGCATAGATTTCATGACTAAAAGCTCAAAAGATGAAAACGTCTTTTTTTTTATTTGTAAATTGAAATTTGCTATCGTAAATGTTCGCAACACCTCCGCCTTTGCGGGATGCACGGGGGATATGGTCACTAGTGTAGCCAGGAGGTGAGGCCTCATTTAAAACAGTAAATTCATCAGGCTTAAGCCATGTTTCAGTCAGGCCAATCACATCAAGATTATGATCAGTGATTAGTTCATTGACTATAATTGCCTTTGAAGTAAGGGATCTAACATTAAGTAGCCCTATTTTGAGATGTGCGGTATCATGATCTCTTTCAGTAATGACAGGAATGGAGGTGGTCTTTATCCTAGTGAAATTGCTAAGGCGAACACCGCCATGTTTAGTTTTGCCCAACCTAGGTTGAGGCACAGACACGGTCTCAATGGTGATAGCTGAGCTGACTACACTGACTGCTAGTGGCAGACTCCACTATGCTGGCAGGCTGGCTAACAGCCTGCTGCCTGGCCTGCACCCTATTTCATTGTGGAGCTAGAGGAGTTAGAGCCCTGTCTATGTTGGTAGATAAGATGAGAGCACCCCTCCAGCTAGGATGGAGTCCGTCACTCCTCAGCAGGTCAGGCTTGGTCCTGTTTGTGGGTGAGTCCCAGAAAGAGGGCCAATTATCTACAAATTCTATCTTTTGGGAGGGGCAGAAAACAGTTTTCAACCAGCGATTGAGTTGTGAGACTCTGCTGTAGAGCTCATCACTCCCCCTAACTGGGAGGGGGCCAGAGACAATTACTCGATGCCGACATATCTTTCTAGCTGATATGCACGCAGAAGCTATGTTGCGCTTGGTGATCTCTGACTGTTTCATCCTAACATCGTTGGTGCCGACGTGGATAACAATATCTCTATACTCTCTACACTCGCCAGTTTTAGCTTTAGCCTTAGCCAGCACCATCTTCAGATTAGCCTTAACGTCGGTAGCCCTGCCCCCTGGTAAACAGTGTATGATCGCTGGATGATTCGTTTTAAGTCTAATACTGCTGGTAATGGAGTCGCCAATGACTAGAGTTTTCAATTTGTCAGAGCTAATGGTGGAAAGCTTCGGCGTCTCAGACCCCGTAACGGGAGGAGTAGAGACCAGAGAAGACTCTGCCTCTGACCCCGACCCGCTGCTTAATGGGGAAAACCGGTTGAAAGTTTCTGTCGGCTGAATGAGCGACACCGGTTGAGCTTTCCTACAGCAGTTCCTTCCAGAAACCGTGAGAAAGTTGTCCGGCTGCGGGGACTGTGCCAGGGGATTTATACTACTATCTGTACTTACTGGTGGCACAGACGCTGTTTCATCCTTTCCTACACTGAAATTACCCTTGCCTAACGATTGCGTCCGAAGCTGGGCTTGTAGCACAGCTATCCTTGCCGTAAGGCGAGTACAGCGACTGCAATTAGAAGGCATCATGTTAATGTTACTACTTAGCTTCGGCTGTTGGAGGTCCTGACGAATCGTGTCCAGATAAAGCATCCGGAGTGAAAAAGTTGAGGAAAAAATAAATAAATATATGAACGGTAATTAAAAAGTGAAAACCGTAAAGTTGTCAGGTAGCAAAATAGGTTGGCAACAAAACGCACAGCAACTATGTGGTTGTGTATTTACTATCTTTTATGTATTGCCTTGGAATCAATTCCAATGTTAGTTTGTTTTATAGTTTGTTAGAACAGCTTCCAGAAACAAAAGAACACCTTTCCCGTCTTTGCTGAATATGTTTGCTCGAACCTGTCAGCACTGAAATAGGGGTGTGGCCTACAGTGAATTGCATTAGGACTGAGCATGGACATGCCAAACGTTGCCAATAAGCATGATTACATGTATTATTATTTTAGGCTTAAAAAGAGTGAATAATTGTAATACAATTCTAAAGAAAACGTGTTTTTAAAATAAGTTAAATGTCTAAATACACTTACAGGCACCATAATTGCTTCCTGTGGGCATATCATTTTTAAACAACGCAGGCTCTGCTTTTACGTCCATCCAAGCTGGACAAAGATCCAATGTAAAGGGAGAATGTCCCCTCTCCTGTTATACTGCTTCCAAATATGTTTTTTATACATATTGGAACCGTCTTACAAATCGCAGTCACACTTCTCCAGAAGTGCATTGCATGAGCGCCACAGACATTCTCACCATTAAACCAGGACACGGAATTATTCTAATACGTTTGCTTGTTTTTTGTTTGGTTTTAATAAAATGAATCCTGTTGAACCAGCCTTCGTTATAGTAGGCTGAGGGTAAGAGTAGTCTATAGAGAGCTTGAGTTAAAAAAATATTTAAACGGGGAAACATTTTGTTACAGGAGAATAACTTCTAAATACGAGTTTGGCCGGTATTCACGGGGGTTCTCATTTCTCGTTTCACGGTGGACGTTGAAACCCGTTGCCCTGAGTCTTACTATACTTGTGTTGACTGTTTGGGGGCCAACAGTTGACCAACAGCTGAATTTAGTTGGTTTACTATCATTGTGAAGACTTATGGTACTCACAGATATAGTAAAACGTGTACACACACAGACCTTTCAGGAGTAGTGCTTGTTTTATTTGCTAAACCCTTATTTCTCCTCCCCTGCTGTTTATATGTATACTGAACAAAAATATAAACGCAACACGTAAAGTGTTGGTCTCATGGTTCATGAGCTGAAATGTAAAGATCGCTGAGATTTTCCATACGCACAAATAGCTTGTCTCTCAAATTTTGTGCACACATTTTTTACGTCCCTGTTAGTGAGCTTTTCTCCTTTGCCAAGATAATCCATCTACCTGACAGGTGTGGCATATCAAGAAGCTTATTACATAGCATGATCATTACACAGGTGCACCTTGTGCTGGGGAAAATAAAATGCCACACTAGAATATGCCGTTTTGTCACACAACACAATTCCACAGATGTCTCAAGTTTTGAGGAAGAGTGCAATTGACTGCATATTCCCAGTATCCAGCAACTTCATACAGCCATTGAAGAGGAGTGGGACAACATTCCACAGGCCACAATCGACAGCCTGATCAACTCTATGTGAAGGATATGTGTCACGCTGCATGAGGCAGGTGGTGGTCCCACCAGATACTGACTGGTTTTGTGATCCAAGGCCCTACCTTTTTTGTTTTAAGGTATCTGTGACCAACATATGCATATCTGTATTCCCAGTCATGTGATCCATAGATTAGGGCCTAATTAATTAACAGATTTCCTTATGAACTGTAACTCAGTAAAATCTTAGACATTTGTTTTGTTTTTGTTCATAAGTCTTTCTCCTCCCCTGCTGTGTAATTCAATTTAAAGTGCTTTTAAAATGTATTTACCTTTTTATTTAACTAGGCAAGTCAGTTAAGAACAAATTCTTATTTTCAATGACAGACTAGGAACAGTGGGGTAACTGTCTGTTCAGGGGCAGAACGACAAGCTTGTCAGCTCGGGGATTTGAACTTACAACCTTCCGGTTACTCGTCCAACGCACTAACCACTAGGCTACCCTGCCGCCCCAGTGCTAGACCCGCATTATTGGCAACATTGCCAAAGCAAGTGAAATAGAAAATAAACTAAAGTGAAATAAACAATAATGACATGGGTCTGTTCCTCTCTTCCTCTATTCCTTTTACACTCACAGAAGTTTCAGAGGAATAGACCCATTTTTAGATGTCATTATGGCTATATACAATGTTGTAACGATGTGCAAATTGTTAAAGTACAAAAGGGAAAATACATCTAAATATGGGTTGCCTTTGTGATGGCACACGGTGGTATTTCACCCAGTAGATGGGAGTTGATTAAATTGGGTTTGTTTTCAAATTCTTTATAGGTCTGTTATCTGAAGGAAAAATGTGTCTCTAATATGGTGGTGCAGGAGGTTAGGAAGTGCAGCTCAGTTTCCACCTCATTTTGTGGGCAGTGTGCACATAGCCTGTCTTCTCTTGAGAGCCATGTCTGCCTACGGCGGCCTTTCTCAATAGCAAGGCTATGCTCACTGAGTCTGTACATAGGCAAAGATTTCTTTAAGTTTGGGTCAGTCACAGTGGTCAGGTATTCTGTCACTGTGTACTCTCTGTGTAGGGCCAAATAGCATTCTAGTTTGCTCAGTTTTTTGTAAATTCTTTCCAATGTGTCATAATTATTTTTGTTTTCTCATGATTTGGTTGGGTCTAATTGTGTTGCTTGGTCTCCAGGTTCATCTCTCTGTAGGTGATGGCTTTGTAATGGAAGGTTTGGGAGTCCCCTTCCTTTTAGGTGGTTGTAGAATTTAACTGCTCTTTTGTTCATTTTGATAATGAGCAGGTATCGTCCTAATTCTGCTCTGCATGCATTATTTGGTGTTTTACGTTGTACCCACAGGATATTTTTTGCAAAATTCTGCATGCAGAGTCTCAATTTGGTGGTTCTCTCGTTTTGTCAATTCTTGGATGGTGAGCGGACCCCAGATTTCACAACCATAAAGGGCAATCGGTTCTATAACTGATTTGACATATTTTTTTTTTAGCTAGATGGTATGTTGAATTTTATGTTCCTTTTGATGGCATAGAAGGCCCTTCTTGTCTCTCAGATCGTTCACAGCTTTGTGGAAGTTACCTGTGGCGCTGATGTTTAGGCCGAGGTATGTATAGTTGTTTGTGTGCTCTAGGTCAACGGTGTCTAGATGGAATTTGTATTTGTCATCCTGGCAACTGGACTTTTTTTGGAACACCATTATTTTTGTCTTACTGAGATTCACTGTCACGGCCCAGGTCCGACAGAATCTGTGCATAAGATCTAGGTGCTGCTGTAGTCCCTCCTTGGTTGGAGAGAAGCACCAGATCATCAGCTAACAGTAGACATTTCACTTCAGATTCTAGTAGGTTGAGGCTGCATGTTGCAGACTGTTCTAGTGCCCTTGCCAATTTGTTGATATACATGTTGAAGAGGGTGGGGCTTAATGTGTTTCATATGTAGATACGTCTGTTTCTCCTGCTGTTTTAAATGTAGATAACAACAGTGTGGACACGGTGAGGAATGGAGGGACCAGGCCATACCTTCAGATCAGAGACGGTCAGGGTACCAACAGAGCCCTCAAACAGAAGATCAAGAAGAAGAAGAGGAATGGCGAGACACGGCAGTGCCAGACCGGTACATACATTACATTATCACGGCAGTGCCAGACATTACATTATCACAGCAGTGGCAGACCGGTACAGACGGACATTACATTATCACGGCAGTTCCAGAACGGTACAGACATTACATTATCACGGCAGTGCCAGACATTACATTATCACGGCAGTTCCAGACCGGTACAGACAGGCATTACATTATCACGGCAGTTCCAGAACGGTACAGACATTACATTATCACGGCAGTGCCAGACATTACATTATCACGGCAGTTCCAGACCGGTACAGACAGACATTACATTATCACGGCAGTTCCAGAACGGTACAGACAGGCATTACATTATCACGGCAGTTCCAGAAGTACAGACAGACAATACATTATCCGTTCGTCTGACATGAGCTCAAAGAACATACAACTAGTTATGTCTCCTTAATATATCAAATGAAACTTTGAAAACACGGTGGAGATTCCCTGTTGCTTCCTTTTTATTTCTTGAAATTCTGCTCTTAGACCTTGTGAGTTTTGATCTGCAGTTCCAGAATATACAGACATGGCAAACATTATGTGGACACCTTCCAGAATCATCTCATTCTAAAATCATGGGCATTAATATGGCAGTTCCAGACCGGTTTGCTTCAATACATTATCCACTCGTCTGGGAAGGTTTTCTCTAGATGTTGGAACATACAACTAGTGGGGACTTGCTTTCATTCAAATGAAACATTTGAAAACACGGGCACTGATGCTGTTGCTTAGGCCTGGCTCTAATTTCTTGAAATTCATCCCAAAGGTGTTAGATGGGGTTTTGCTCTGCTCAGGCTTAGTAAGTTTTTACACTATCTCGTACAAACCATTTATGTGGACACCTGCTAGGCAATCATCTCATTCTAAAATCAGGGCATTCTCCTGGCATCCGCCATATTAGTTTGTTGGACTCCCAGATGATAAAGCGTGATTCATCCCTCCAGAGAAGGTGTTTCCACTGCTCCAGAGAAGGTATTTCCACTGCTCCAGAGAAGGTGTTTCCACTGAACTCCAGAGAAGGTGTTTCCACTGCTGAGAAGGTGTTTCCACTGCTCCAGAGAAGGTGTTTCCACTGCTCCAGAGAAGGTGTTTCCACTGCATCCCAAAGGTGTTTCCACTGCTCCAGGTTAGGGCTCTTGCAGGCCAGAGAAGGTGTTTCCACTGATCTCAGGGAAGGTGTTTCCATTTCTCCAGAGAAGGGACCACTGCTCCAGCAGAAGGTGTTTCCACTGCTCCAGAGAAGGTGTTTCCTGGCATCCAGAGAAGGTAGTTTCCACTGCTCCAGAGGTGATCCAGGAAGGTGTTTCCCCTCCAGAGAAGGTGTTTCCACTGCTCCAGAGAAGGTGTTTCCACTGCTCCAGAGAAGGTGTTTCCACTGCTCCAGAGAAGGTGTTTCCACTGCTCCAGAGAAGGTGTTTCCACTGCTCCAGAGAAGGTGTTTCCACTGCTCCAGAGAAGGTGTTTCCACTGCTCCAGAGAAGGTGTTTCCACTGCTCCAGAGAAGGTGTTTCCACTGCTCCAGGGAAGGTGTTTCCACTGCTCCAGGGAAGGTGTTTCCACTGCTCCAGAGAAGGTGTTTCCACTGCTCCAGAGAAGGTGTTTCCACTGCTCCAGAGAAGGTGTTTCCACTGCTCCAGAGAAGGTGTTTCCACTGCTCCAGAGAAGGTGTTTCCACTGCTCCAGAGAAGGTGTTTCCACTGCTCCAGAGAAGGTGTTTCCACTGCTCCAGAGAAGGTGTTTCCACTGCTCCAGAGAAGGTGTTTCCACTGCTCCAGAGAAGGTGTTTCCACTGCTCCAGAGAAGGTGTTTCCACTGCTCCAGAGAAGGTGTTTCCATTGCTCCAGAGAAGGTGTTTCCACTGCTCCAGAGTCCAATGGCGGCGAGCTTTCCACCGCTCCGACGCTTGGCATTGCGTATGGTGATTTTAGGCATGTGTGTGGCTGCTCGGACATGAAGCTCCCAACAAACAGTTCTTGTGCTGACGTTGCTTCCAGAGGCAGTTTTATTATTATTATTAATTTATTTCACCTTTTAGTTAACCAGGGAGGCCAGTTGAGAACAAGTTCTCATTTACAACTGCGACCTGGCCAAGATAAAGCAAAGCAGTGCAACAATAACAACACATGGGATAAACAAACGTACAGTCAATAACACAATACTTCTTTTCTATGTACAGTGTGTGCAAATGTAGTAAGATTAGGAAGGTAAGGCAGTAAATAGGGAATAGAAGCGAAATAGTTACAATTTAACAAACACTGGAGTGATAGATGTGCAAGTAGAGATACTGGGGTGCAAAAAAATTATATATAACAATATGGGAATGAGGTAGTTCGGTGGGCTATTTACAGATGGGCTGTGTACGGGTACATTGGTAAGCTGCTCTGACAGCTGATTCTTTTTTTTTATTGCATTTTTTTACAGACATTAGCAGCAGAGAACTGGAAGGAAAGGTGGCCAAAGGAGGTGTTGGCTTTGGGGGTGACCAATGCAATATACCTGCCAGAGCTTGTGCTACAGGTTGGTGTTGCTATGGTGACCAGTGAGCTGAGATAACACGGGGCTTTACCTAGCAAAGACTTATAGATGACCTGGAGGTAGTGGGCTTGGCAATGAATATGTTGCGAGGGCCAGCCAACGTCAGCATACAGGTCGCAGTAGTGGGTTGTAAATGTGGCTTTGGTGACAAAACGGATGGCACTGTGATAGACTGCATCAAATTTGTTGAGTAGAGTGTTGGGGGCTAATTTGTAAATGACATCTCCGAAGTCAATGATCTGTAGGATAGTCATTTTTATGAGGGTATGTTTGGCAGCATGAGTGAAAGAGGCTTTGTTGCGAAATAGGAAGCCGATTCTAGATTTAATTTTGGATTGGAGATGCTTAATGTGAGTCTGGAAGGAGAGTTTACAGTCTAACCAGACACCTAGGTATTTGTAGTTGTCCACATATTCTAAGTCAGAACCATCCAGAGTAGTGATGCTATTCGGGCAGGCGGGTGCGGGCAGCAATCGGTTGAAGAGCATGCATTTAGTTTTACTTGCATTTTAAAAGTAGTTGGGGGCCACGGAAGGAGAGTTGTATGGCATTGAAGCTTGTTTGGAGGTTAGTTAACACAGTGTACAGAGAAGGGCCAGATATATACAGAATGGTGTCGTCTGCATAGAGGTGGATCAGGGAATCATCAGCAGCAAGAGCGACATCATTGATATATACAGAGAAAAGAGTCAGCCCGAGAATTGATTATTGAAATGATCGATTATCGTGGATTTATCGGTGGTGAGTGTTTCCTAGCCTCAGTGCAGTGGGCAGCTGGGAGGATGTTCTCTTCTCCATGGACTTTACAATGTCCCAAAACCTTTTGGAATTAGTGCTACAGGATGCAAATTTCTGTTTGAAAAGGCTAGCCTTAGCTTTTCTGACTGTATATTAGTTCCTGACTTCCCTGAAAAGTTGCATATCGCGGATGCTATTCGATGCTAATGCAGTACACCACAGGATGTTTTTGTGCTGGTCAAGAGCAGTGAAGTCTGGGGTGAACCAAGGGCTATATCTGTTCTTAGTTCTACATTCTGCACTTTTAAAGAGCAACCCGGCATCCTCTACTGACGGGAGGAGGTCAATATCCTTCCAGGATACATGGGCCAGGTCAATTAGAAATGCCTGCTCTCTGAAGTGTTTTAGGGATTGTTTGACAGTGATGAGGGGTGGTCGTTTGATCGCTGAGATCCTGGTTGAAGACAACAGAGGTGTATTTGGAGGGCAAGTTGGTCAGGATGATATCTATGACGGTGCCCATGGTTATGGATTTTGGGTTGTACCTGATAGGTTCTTTGATAATTTGTGTGAGATTGAGGGCATCTAGTTTAGATTGTAGTATGGCCGGGGTGTTAAGCATATCCCAGTTTAGGTCACCTAACAGTACTCTGAAGATAGATGGGGGGGGTCAATCAATTCACATATGGTGTCCACGGCACAACTGAGGGGTGTCTAACAAGAGGCGATGGTGAGAGACTTATTTCTGGAAAGGTGGATTTTTAAAAGTAGAAGCTCAAATTGTTTGGGCACAGACCTGGATAGTAAGACAGAACTCTGCAGGCTATCTCTGCAGTAGATTGCAACTCTGCCCCCTTTTGCAGTTCTATCTTGTTGGAAAATGTTGTAGTTGGGGATGGAAATTTCAGAATTTTTCATGGCCTTCCTAAGCCAGGATTCAGACATGGCTAGTACATCAGGGTTGGCGGAGTATGCTAAACCGTTTTTTACGGTTACAGAAGTCAACAAATGAGAGTGCCTTGGGAATAGCTGGGGAGTACAGGGTTGGGTTAACCTCTACATCACCAGAGGAAGAAGAGGATAATGGTACGGCTAAAGGATATAAGAACTGGTCGTCTAGTGCGTTGGGGGACAGATCATAAAATAATAAGATTTCTGGGCATGGTAGAATAGATCCAGAGCATGATGTACAGACAAGGATGTGAGTACAGTGGAGGTAAACCTAGGCATTGAGTGACGATGAGAGCGGTTGCGTCTCTGGCGGCACCAGTTAAGCCAGTTGAGGTCTCCGCATGTATGGAGGGTGCGACAAAATAACTTTCTTAGGCATTTAGGGCGGGGCTGATACTCTACAGTGAAATAAAACAATAATAACTAACATAAACACCAGTAGACAAGGCATATTGACAGTCAGGGAGCCGTTCGGTAGCCGCTACTACGCTAGGCGAGCTGGAGGCTCGGCGATTCAGAAGGCTAGCAGGCCATAGCCAGCAGACGGGTCTTCGACGACGTCGCAATGGAGAAGCCTGTTGAAACCACCTCGGACGATCATGTCGTGATGGATCGGCGGGGCTCTGTCGGCAATAAAGGGTCCAGGCCAATTGGCAAAATAGGTATTGTAGCCCAAGAATTAGCTGGTAGACCTCTACGGCTAGCTGGGAGATGGGCCTAGCTCGAGGCTACCTCAAGGCTAACTGGTGCTTGATTCGGGACAGAGGCACTAGCCAGGTGTAGCCACTCGGATTGCAGCTAGCTAGCTGTGATGATCCGGTGTAATGTTCCTTAGCTTGCTTGTAGGAATCCGGAGATGGGGTAGAGAAAAAGCAGTCCGATATGCTCTGGGTTGATATTGCGCTGTAGAGACTGGCAGGTATTGATCGAGCTGAGGCTGTCTGGTGTCCGAGTTAACAGTGAAGGCCGCTAGCAGTGGCTAACTGACTACTAGCTAGTTAGCTGGCTAGCTTCTGAAGGGGGTTCCGGTTCTAAAGTATAAAATTAGCAGATCCGTACCACATTGGGTGAGGCGGGTTATAGAAGAGTATATTCTGTCTGTAGATGAAACGTGAGATTCAAATGTATGAAAAAACTAGGAACACAACTACATACTCACGGGACAAGACAAAACACACGTCTGACTGCTACTCCATCTTGGAACATACATGTTGCAACCGAGGACAGACCAAATGTTTGCGTTTCAGCACTCGGCAGTCCCATTCTGTGAGCTTGTGAGGCCTACCAATTCGCGACTGAGCCATTGTTGCTCCTAAATGTTTCCATTTCAAAATAACTGCGCTTCCAGTTGACCGGGGCAGCTCTAGCAGGACGAAATTACTTGTCGGAAAGGTGGCATCCTACGATGGTGCCACGTTGAAAGTCACTGAGCTCTTCAATAAGGCTGTTCTACTACCAATGTTTGTCTATGGAGATTTCTTGGCTGTGTGCTTGAATGTATACACTTGTCAGCAATGGGTGTGGCTGAAATAGATTCATCAACTAATTTGAAGCTGTGTCCACATACTTTTGGCCATGTTGTGCACCTCTGCTCTTTGTCTGTCTCGTCAGCTGTGGTCATACGTTCTCAATTGGCTCACCTGGATAATTAAAGGCTAAATACATTTCCCCCCTGTCTCCTCTCAGCTGTGATCATCGGTCCAGACGGCATGCCCCTGACTGTCTACCCCTGTCACATCTGTGGTAAGAAGTTCAGGTCACAAGGCTTCCTCAAGTGCCACATGAAGAACCATCCTGACCACCACCTTAAGAAGTACCAGTGTACCGACTGTGACTTCACCACCAACAAGAAGGTCTCTGTCGTCTCTCATATCTCTGATGTTCACGTCATTGGACCTTATCTGTTATTACTCTTTTCTTCGCCCCTTCATTTTATCTATTCTTTTATGTTATTTAAGCAATAATGCCTGAGAACCTGGGAATTATCAGACAAGGGCTGTTCTGAGGCCCAAGGCGAAGCCAAGGGCCAGGATTACTGCCTTGGAGGGAGTTGTCCCTCGATAATTCCCAGGTTCGAGGGCATTATAACTTTTGATATAATCTTTGCAGACATACAGTGGGGCAAAAAAGTATTTAGTCAGCCACCAATTGTGCAAGTTCTCCCACTTAAAAAGATGAGAGAGGCCTGTAATTTTCATCATAGTACACTTCAACTATGACAGACAAAATGAGAGAGAAATCCAGAAAATCACATTATAGGGTTTTTTATGAATTTATTTGTAAATTATGGTGGAAAATAAGTATTTGGTCAATAACAAACGTTTCTCAATACCATTTGTTGGCAATGACAGAGGTCAAATGTTTTCTGTAAGTCTTCCCAGGGTTTTCACACACTGTTGCTGGTATTTTGGCCCATTCCTCCATGCAGATCTTGTCGTGGAAATTTCCTCTATTTACCAAATCATGAGAGCAAACCACACACCAGTCAGAGTTATGCTTAATCGTCACCTTTAATAATAATTAAGCTTTTGCAACAGCATTTTGACTTTCAACAGTTCAGTATCTCTAATGAAAAGTTGAGTCCCAACATAATGGCAAATGGGATCCTTTATAGCAAAGATCCACCCCCCCAGACGACATGACAAACCACAGGTCTTAGGAACTTACACAAAGAAAATACTTTACTTCAGAGAGGAGTATCCCCTAGCCAGACAGTTGGCTATAAATTATCGTTCAGTTTGGTCTCCTAAACAAAGCTCTTATTTCGTCCTTGGTACAAAATGGTACAAAGACATTCCCCCCACCCTATGATATATATCAAATTGTCATACAACCAATTCTAAATACAACCAATCCTGGACAAGCTCACGGAGAGGAGAGTGAGGCTATAGGTTAAGATGGGGGCAACAAAAGAGGGAGCATAGAATGATTCCAGACACTGCCATCCTCCCCTCCCCGATGGGAAAAGTAGGGAGTGACTGGCACACAGACACAGTGGAGCAAAAGATATGTTTATACATGATGACACCTTGACCTCTCCCCTCTCTGCGTCCCAAGCAACTTAGTCCTGACATAGAACAGATACTGCAACCCCGCCACAGTATTATACAAAAATAACATTCTGATGAGAAGTAACTTACAAACATATCATGAATATAAAACAAACATATGATGAATATAAAACATCTTCCCTATGTTACCACCTAATTCTGATTATTCCCCAACAATCTCCTCTAGAGCAGTGATGTTTTGGGGCTGTTTCTGGGCAACACAGACTTTCAACTCCCTCCAAAGATTTTGACTATGGGGTTGAGATCTGGAGACTGGCTAGGCCACTGCAGGACCTTGAAATGCTTCTTACGAAGCCACTCCTTCGTTGCCCGGGGGTGTGTTTGGGATCATTGTCATGCTGAAAGACCCAGCCATGTTTCATCTTCAATGCCCTTGCTGATGGAAGGAGGTTTTCACTCAAAATATCACGATACATGACCCCATTCATTCTTTCCTTTACACGGATCAGTCGTCCTGGTCCCATTGCAGAAAAACAGCCCCAATGCATGATATTTCCACCCCCATGCTTCACAGTAGGTATGGTCTTCTTTGGATGCAACTCAGCATTCTTTGTCCTCCAAACACGATGAGTTGAGTTTTTACCAAAGTTATATTTTGGTTTCATCTGACCATATGACATTCTCCTAATCTTCTTCTGGATCATCCAAATGCTCTCTAGCAACCTTTCAGATGGGCCTGGACATGTACTGGCTTAAGCAGGGGGACACGTCTGGCACTGCAGGATTTGAGTCCCTGGCGGCGTAGTGTGTTACTGATGGTAGGCTTTGTTACTTTGGTCCCAGCTCTCTGCAGGTCATTCACTAGGCCCCCCCGTGTGGTTCTGGGATTTTTGCTCACCGTTCTTGTGATCATTTTGACCCCACGGGGTGAGATCTTGCGTGGAGCCCCAGATCGAGGGAGATTATCAGTGGTCTTGTATGTCTTCCATTTCCTAATATTTGCTCCCACAGTTGATTTCTTCAAACCAAGCTGCTTACCTATTGCAGATTCAGTCTTCCCAGCCTGGTGCAGGTCTACAATTTTGTTTCTGGTGGCCTTTGACAGCTCTTTGGTCTTGGCCATAGTGGAGTTTGGAGTGTGACTGTTTGAGGTTGTGGACAGGTGTCTTTTATACTGATAACAAGTTCAAACTGGTGCCATTAATACAGGTAGCAAGTGGAGGACAGAGGAGCCTCTTAAAGAAGAAGTTACAGGTCTGTGAGAGCCAGAAATCTTGCTTGTTTGTAGGTGACCAAATACTTATTTTCCACCGTAATTTGCAAATAAATTCATTAAAAATCCTACAATGTGATTTTTCTGGATTTGTTTTCTCTCATTTTGTCTGTCATAGTTGAAGTGAACCTATGATGAACATTACAGGCCTCTCATCTTTTTAAGTGGGAGAACTTGCGCAATTGGTGGCTGACTAAATACGTTTTTGCCCCACTATGTTTATTCATTAAAATATGATGGACATTTTAGAATTAAAAATATTATTTTAACGAGTACATTTTGTTTTTGGATTCTGAAGTTTCTACCCAAGTGTACTGGTCATGAGTTATTTTCTTATGTTTTGACCCTGTCGTCAATGCTAATCATTCTATTCATTATATGTTGCTATGCCATTTGACCTTGCTATGCTAAACAAATCATTGGCATGTAAGCTAGCTAGCAGAGAGTCAATGATGATGAGAGACAAGCACTTCAATAAATAATCATTCAATAAATGTCCAATAGAATTCATGGATTTCTGAGTGCTTATGGTTTCCATGGTGAATTATTAGTTTTGGGTTCATTCTTGGGCTAGCTAGTCTATTGGCAGGGGAGAGATCCCCCCCCCCCCCTACTGTTGCAAACCAAATAGTAGCATAGAAAAAATCGTGTGATGTTTTTTTTTTTCCCAGAGGGAAATTAAGTTGATGAATTTCCTGAATGGTCTGCTGGACAGTGGAATTATGAGATTAATACATCATGGTATTTTGCGTGAGTTGTTGTCTCATAACTCCTGCATATCAACCAATCAGGAACCAGACAACCCGTTTTATAATATTACGTTCTAACTCCTCCCTGTTAAGTGTGTTGCTCTTGTGACATGTCTGTAAAATGCACTATAAATATATTGTTTTGTTTTTGAAGGTCAACTTCCACAACCACCTGGAGTCCCACAAGCTACTGGTCCATCGCAGTGACAGAGACAGAACCTCTTCCCCAGACTACCCAGAATACAACAGGACCACCCCAGAGTACCCAGAATACAACAGGACCACCCCAGAGTACCCAGAATACAACAGGACCACCCCAGAGTACCCAGAATACAACAGGACCACCCCAGAGTACACAGAGTACACCCGGCGTTACCACGAAGACAGCCAGCTAGGGTCTAACAAGCTGATCCTGAGGGACAAGGAGTCCAAACTGCACCACTGTAAGTACTGTGACTATGAGACTGCAGAGCAGGGGCTCCTCAACCGCCACCTGTTGGCCGTTCACAGCAGGAACTTCGCCCACGTGTGTGTGGAGTGCACTAAAGGCTTCCGTCACCCGTCAGAGCTCAAGAAGCACATGCGGACCCACACGGGGGAGAAGCCGTACTGCTGCCCGCACTGTGACTTTCGCTGTGCAGACCAGTCCAACCTAAAGACTCACATCAAGAGCAAGCACGGTGCCGACCTGCCTTTTAAGTGTGGCCACTGCCCCCAGGCCTACGCTGACGAAGGGGAGCTGCAGCGGCACACGGAGATGGTGCAGGGCCACAAGACCCACCAGTGTCCCCACTGCGAACACAAGAGCACCAACTCCTCTGATCTAAAACGACACATTATATCTGTTCACACCAAAGACTTCCCTCACCAGTGTGACGTGTGTGAGAAGGGCTTCCACCGGCCCTCTGAGCTGAAGAAACACTCAGAGACGCACAAGGGCAGCAAGGTGCACCAGTGCAGGCACTGTAACTTCACGACCTCTGACCCTTTCACCCTCAGCAGACACATCCTGTCCGTTCACACCAAGGACCTCCCCTTTAAGTGTAAACGCTGCCGGCGAGGGTTCCGCCAGTCCACAGAGCTGAAGAAACACATGAAGACCCACAGCGGGAGGAAGGTGTACCAGTGTCAGTACTGCGAGTACAACAGCCCAGACGCTTCAGGATTCAAACGTCACGTAATCTCGATCCACACCAAGGAATACCCCCACTGCTGTGACTACTGTTGTAAAGGCTTCCGAAGGCCCTCGGAGAAGAGCCAGCACATAGCCAGACATCACAAAGATATGTTGATGGAGCGTTGTTAATACAATGTTGACACAACGTTACCCGGACAGACAGACTGGCACACTCACTCCTCAGTCTACGTAGACCTGATTCACACGACAAAGGGGGAACACGTTTAGGCAGTTGATAAGGATGGAATGGTACATTTAGAATGCTAGCGATGATAACATTCTGACTGTTTCTCTTTTTCTACTGGTTGTATAGAGTAGGAAGAGGTCTCACCAGACCCCCCCCCCCATTCCCTCTCCCCCAGGCGTAATCAAACTAAGCATGTGGTGGAAGTTGGTGAAGTTTAAAACCAGTGTATATGTTGTCAGTGGGGCTCCTGTCACTCTTTCTGTATTTATTTAACTGCAGAGAGGATTCACCATATGATTAACATTTTTTTTTTCAGGGTCTCAAAATATGTCTGTGTGTATTCCTGTTGAATATCTGGAAGAAAGACATGGACAGAAGTCCTCTAATATAGGAAGTGGTTATTTGAGAACATCATTCAGGCCTGTTCTTCTCTATCTCACCAGACTGTATCTGGATCAAACTAGTGCATACTGTATCTGGATCAGACTAGTGCATACTGTATCTGGATCAGACTACTGTATCAAACTAGTGCATACTGTATCTGGATCAAACTACTGGATCAAACTAGTGCATACTGTATCTGGATCAAACTAGTGCATACTGTATCTGGATCAAACTAGTGCATACTGTATCTGGATCAAACTAGTGCATACTGGAGAGCTGCAATGCTCTGCTAACAACTTGTATCTTCAAACCTGGGTTCAAATCATTTTTGAAATATTTCTTATACGTTTAGCATTTCCTTTATCCTGCCTAGAGTGGACTTTTGCGAATCGGTTGGTTCTGTTTTGCCTGGCAAGCCCAAGGAAGGTATGTATTTGAAATTATTACAAATAGTTTTTGAACCCAGGTCTAAGTATCCTCCCAATAACCTGGTTTATACCCTAATACCGTATGTTTTAAAGGCAATCTGAATCACAATCATGTCATTATGAGCCTGTGGGCCCTGTTTGGGTGGTCCACCTGTGAGGTCAGAGTGGAACAATGTTTACACAAGCACCTTAATCTACGAGCTATGAAACCAACTCGTTTTTTTTAAACAAACAACTTTGTTTTGTTTCTTCTTAACAGTGCCAATTTATTATTAATTCAACTTTAATGTTTTGGTGTTTGGTGGACAGATGGTTCTGTATCTCTGTTGTCACCACAGTTTTTTGACCTTGTGAATGCCACTGTAAGTTGTGTATGTGACCTTGTGAATGCCACTGTAAGTTGTGTATGTGACCTTGTGAATGCCACTGTAAGTTGTGTATGTGACCTTGTGAATGCCACTGTAAGTTGTGTATGTGACCTTGTGAATGCCACTGTAAGTTGTGTATGTGTCATCACATAGAACACAGATGTGGTCACACACAAGCCAACCATCCGATGGTCATGTCTTATGTTCTGTTTCTCCTCGTGCACTGAGCTCTGCTAAAACAGACATCTGAAAAGTAAAGTGATTTTAAGTCTCAAACATATGCCGTGTAAAGAGATTGTGTGTTTGAGTCAGTAGAAAGCACTTTAACTATTATTTTGTTAATTTTACATGTACGCAAAGGTGTATAATGTATATTCCCTGAATGAGACCATATGAGTGTTGTGGGTATTTCAGGGCCTGGAGTGGGACGGTAGCGACCAGTATTCATCCAAATGTATCATCAATAGAGAGCTGTCAAATGAACTTTTCTGTTTTCATATCTGCTAGGTAATTGGTTGGTCATTCTGTTGAGATTTCTGCTCACTGGTGTCCAGCAACCCCACAGTCGGTTGGCTACACACACCTTAAGTACAATGGTGGAGAGATTGTCGTTGGAGTCTTGAAGTATGCACATAGTAGGCTGGCCATGAAATGAATTGTGTTTAAAAAAAAATGTATGTATTTTTTTTATTTTTTTTGTCTGACTGTTCAGAAACTACTGGTGAGGAGCAACCAAAATAAACAATTACCTTTTTAGTTCTTGCTGTCCTTTTTGGGGGGCATTTCGAGCCTCAAAGGCTCTAGTGAGTAGTGCACGACTAGAGAATAGAATGTCTCCTCTTGCTCAATCATCACCACAAGATGGCGGTCTAACTCCATGGAAATGTAGGACATTTTAAAACGTTATTTCAAGCTTTACCGATAATGTATTACTCAGTTGACTAGTATGACAACTCACTTAAATGATAATATAAAATACCTAGTGAATAACTTAGGTCAAGAGTGGTTTACCATATTGAAAATGGGAAAGGAGTACTTATCCAATATATGTCCCGAATGGCACCCTATTCCCCATATAGTGCACTACTTTTGACCAGAGCTCTAAGGGCCTTGTTAAAAAGTAGTTCACTACATGGGGAATATGGTTCCATTTGGGACAGACGATATGTGACGCTACCATACTGCTCCCTCTAATAGACGGAACCCATCGAACTGTGATGTCAGCACTTCTGTGCTCCTCTCCTTCATACATCAGGATTGATTCTCCAGGCAACACCGTTTAAATGAACCCTGAGACGGAGCGCTCACCCTGGCTGGTATTCCAGAAGGCACCATACTCCCTACAGCTGGATAACAGGCTACATTAGACTATAATATGGATAACCGGCTACATTAGACTATAATATGGACAACAGGCTACATTAGACTATAATATGGATAACAGGCTACATTAGACTATAATATGGATAACAGGCTACATTAGACTATAATATGGATAACAGGCTACATTAGACTATAATATGGATAACAGGTTACATTAGACTATAATATGGATAGCAGGCTACATTAGACAATAATATGGATAGCAGGCTACATTAGACTATAATATGGATAACAGGCTACATTAGACTATAATATGGATAACAGGCTACATTAGACTATATATGGATAACAGGCTACATTAGACTATAATATGGATAACAGGCTACATTAGACTATAATATGGATAACAGGCTACATTAGACTATAATATGGATAACAGGCTACATTAGACTATAATATGGATAACAGGCTACATTAGACTATATATGGATAACAGGCTACATTAGACTATAATATGGATAACAGGCTACATTAGACTATAATATGGATAACAGGCTACATTAGACTATAATATGGATAACAGGCTACATTAGACTATAATATGGATAACAGGCTACATTAGACTATAATATGGATAACAGGCTACATTAGACTATAATATGGATAACAGGCTACATTAGACTATAATATGGATAAATATTGGATAACAGGCTACATTAGACTATATATGGATAACAGGCTACATTAGACTATAATATGGATAACAGGCTACATTAGACTATAATATGGAGGCTACATTAGACTATAATATGGATAACAGGCTACATTAGACTATAATATGGATAACAGGCTACATTAGACTATAATATGGATAACAGGCTACATTAGACTATATATGGATAACAGGCTACATTAGACTATAATATGGATAACAGGCTAGACTATGGATAACAGACTACATTAGACTATAATATGGATAACAGGCAACATTAGACTATAATATGGATAACAGGCTACATTAGACTATAATATGGATAACAGGCTACATTAGACTATATATGGATAACAGGCTACATTAGACTATAATATGGATAACAGGCTACATTAGACTATAATATGGATAACAGGCTACATTAGACTATAATATGGATAACAGGCTACATTAGACTATAATATGGATAACAGGCTACATTAGACTATAATATGGATAACAGGCTACATTAGACTATAATATGGATAACAGGCTACATTAGACTATATATGGATAACAGGCTACATTAGACTATAATATGGATAACAGGCTACATTAGACTATAATATGGATAACAGGCTACATTAGACTATAATATGGATAACAGGCTACATTAGACTATAATATGGATAACAGGCTACATTAGACTATAATATGGATAACAGGCTACATTAGACTATAATATGGATAACAGGCTACATTAGACTATATATGGATAACAGGCTACATTAGACTATATATGGATAACAGGCTACATTAGACTATAATATGGATAACAGGCTACATTAGACTATAATATGGATAACAGGCTACATTAGACTATATATGGATAACAGGCTACATTAGACTATAATATGGATAACAGGCTACATTAGACTATACCCACTGACACACACACACACACACACACTGTTTTATTTTAACAAAGGGCAGATCTAGGTGTTGAAGGGACAGGGACCGTATTGGACCCAAAGAGGGAGGTCCTCTGGGAAATCAGGGAACAGATTGGTGTGAGAGAGAACCAATGAGTCATACAGGGACTGTGTGTGTGAGTCAGACACGCACTGTGTGTGTGCGTGTGTGTGCATGAGTGTATGTGTTAGAGAGAGGATTCAGCTTCCCACTTCCACTACCCTCCTGATGAAATCTCCCCCCAAAAGGAACACTGGTATGTCAGGAGGGACCCCTTTAGGAGCTGGAACACTGGTGTGTCAGGAGGGACTCCTGTAGGAGCTGGAACACTGGTGTGTCAGGAGGGACTCCTTTAGGAGCTGGAACACTGGTGTGTCAGGAGGGACTCCTGTAGGAGCTGGAACACTGGTGTGTCAGGAGGGACTCCTGTAGGAGCTGGAACACTGGTGTGTCAGGAGGGACTCCTGTAGGAGCTGGAACACTGGTGTGTCAGGAGGGACTCCTGTAGGAGCTGGAACACTGGTGTGTCAGGAGGGACTCCTGTAGGAGCTGGAACACTGGTGTGTCAGGAGGGACTCCTTTAGGAGCTGGAACACTGGTGTGTCAGGAGGGACTCCTGTAGGAGCTGGAACACTGGTGTGTCAGGAGGGACTCCTTTAGGAGCTGGAACACTGGTGTGTCAGGAGGGACTCCTGTAGGAGCTGGAACACTGGTGTGTCAGGAGGGACTCCTGTAGGAGCTGGAACACTGGTGTGTCAGGAGGGACTCCTGTAGGAGCTGGAACACTGGTGTGTCAGGAGGGACTCCTTTAGGAGCTGGAACACTGGTGTGTCAGGAGGGACTCCTTTAGGAGCTGGAACACTGGTGTGTCAGGAGGGACTCCTGTAGGAGCTGGAACACTGGTGTGTCAGGAGGGACTCCTGTAGGAGCTGGAACACTGGTGTGTCAGGAGGGACTCCTAGGAGCTGGAACACTGGTGTGTCAGGAGGGACTCCTGTAGGAGCTGGAACACTGGTGTGTCAGGAGGGACTCCTTTAGGAGCTGGAACACTGGTGTGTCAGGAGGGACTCCTGTAGGAGCTGGAACACTGGTATGTCATGAGGGACCCCTTTAGGAGCTGGAACACTGGTGTGTCAGGAGGGACTCCTGTAGGAGCTGGAACACTGGTGTGTCAGGAGGGACTCCTTTAGGAGCTGGAACACTGGTGTGTCAGGAGGGACTCCTTTAGGAGCTGGAACACTGGTGTGTCAGGAGGGACTCCTGTAGGAGCTGGAACACTGGTGTGTCAGGAGGGACTCCTTTAGGAGCTGGAACACTGGTGTGTCAGGAGGGACTCCTGTAGGAGCTGGAACACTGGTGTGTCAGGAGGGACTCCTGTAGGAGCTGGAACACTGGTGTGTCAGGAGGGACTCCTTTAGGAGCTGGAACACTGGTGTGTCAGGAGGGACTCCTGTAGGAGCTGGAACACTGGTGTGTCAGGAGGGACTCCTGTAGGAGCTGGAACACTGGTGTGTCAGGAGGGACTCCTGTAGGAGCTGGAACACTGGTGTGTCAGGAGGGACTCCTTTAGGAGCTGGAACACTGGAGGGACTCCTGTAGGAGCTGGAACACTGGTGTGTCAGGAGGGACTCCTGTAGGAGCTGGAACACTGGTGTGTCAGGAGGGACTCCTGTAGGAGCTGGAACACTGGTGTGTCAGGAGGGACTCCTTTAGGAGCTGGAACACTGGTGTGGCAGGAGGGACTCCAGGAGCTGGACTGGTGTGTCAGGAGGGACTCCTGTAGGAGCTGGAACAGGAGGGACTCCTAGGGCTGGAACACTGGTGTGTCAGGAGGGACTCCAGGAGCTGGACTGGTGTGTCAGGAGGGACTCCTTAGGAGCTGGAACACTGGTGTGTCAGGAGGGACTCCTGTAGGAGCTGGAACACTGGTGTGTCAGGAGGGACTCCTTTAGGAGCTGGAACACTGGTGTGTCAGGAGGGACTCCTTTAGGAGCTGGAACACTGGTGTGTCAGGAGGGACTCCTTTAGGAGCTGGAACACTGGTGTGTCAGGAGGGACTCCTTTAGGAGCTGGAACACTGGTGTGTCAGGAGGGACTCCTGTAGGAGCTGGAACACTGGTGTGTCAGGAGGGACTCCTGTAGGAGCTGGAACACTGGTGTGTCAGGAGGGACTCCTTTAGGAGCTGGAACACTGGTGTGTCAGGAGGGACTCCTGTAGGAGCTGGAACACTGGTGTGTCAGGAGGGACTCCTGTAGGAGCTGGAACACTGGTGTGTCAGGAGGGACTCCTGTAGGAGCTGGAACACTGGTGTGTCAGGAGGGACTCCTTTAGGAGCTGGAACACTGGTGTGTCAGGAGGGACTCCTGTAGGAGCTGGAACACTGGTGTGTCAGGAGGGACTCCTGTAGGAGCTGGAACACTGGTGTGTCAGGAGGGACTCCTGTAGGAGCTGGAACACTGGTGTGTCAGGAGGGACTCCTTTAGGAGCTGGAACACTGGTGTGTCAGGAGGGACTCCTTTAGGAGTGATTGGAATACTCCCTCTTCTAACAAAGAAATAATCAACCAGACAACATCTTATTGACCTTCAGTTTATTCTAAGGTGCAGGATGCATTGCAAATCAAATATCTTATACACAAGGCACGTGGATGTGGCTCAAATGTTGTGTTGTTCTAACCGCTAGGCTACCTGCCACGGCCACCTTTCCAGGAATGCTGCCTGCTCTAATCCCGGCTCGGACGGGAAAAGGCTGGCTGGAAGTGACCTGGCAACCAAAGGGTTTCTGGTATCAAATTCTGGTATCAAATGCCATTGTCTGCCGTTGTGCCCTTGAGCAAGGCACTTAACCCCCCACAACAACTGCTCCCTGGGCATCCAGTGTGGTAGCCCCCTGCGCTTCTCCCCCAAAAACTTTGTGCATGTGTTTTTCAGAGGGGTTGGGTTAAAAGCAGAAGTCAAATTTCGGTTGGATCTTGTGTGCAATTGACTGATAAAGTGATAATTATTACAATGCGATTTTGAAATTATAGATATTTTTATTTGGATTTCAAATGATATGTAACGTTTTTAGTGTTCATTTTTTTGTATTTACTCTTGGGAATTTGCCATTATCATAGTTCTAGTTCTTCCGCTAGGTGTCGCTGTTGTCCTCTGTTTTATTATAAGAACCTGAGTTTTATTATAAGGACCGTTAAAATTTGAATTCTAACTCTAGTTGGTAATTTACACTCCTGTTTGCTATATTCACAATTGATGTTAACAACAAAGACAAATTAATTGAAATTGACATTGCAAATCAAATAGATATCTCAATTGCTTTGCTATATGGCTCATGACAGCAATGACATGACATCAAATTATGAATCCTCTTTATAATTCCATTTGATGAATCATCTAAACAATCAAAGACCTGCCTCTGTTTTTATAGCTGTATGGGAAACTGTTCGTTTTGAATAATATAAACGCTGACTCTGGCAGGTAGGTGGGGTTTAACGGGGCTGATTATTTACGGTACTTTTTGTAGCAGCAGAGCTCTCCGGGATGGCATAAGAGTGGCTATTACTACGGGAGGAGAAAGCCTACCGACCAAACAAAAGACAGAGCCTCGTGGTCTCGTTCCATCGGCGATGGCACAGCTAGAGGTGTTTTTGTTCACGGCTCTAGCTCGCATTTCGTCTGGGAAATCAGCTTCCTTTATTGGCTAATCCTGACCGGTACATCAACCGACACCTCCAACTATGGATAGCATTGAAGTTCCACCTTGTGTGTTTCTGCGTCAAGACAATAAGAAGTAAGAGAAAAACATCACGGACGACTGTGGGCTATTCTCCATTCCGGACTGATCCCCATCTATAGAGCGGGTCATTGAGAAATGCAGAAGTCAACGGATTTTTACCCGAAATAGATTTTGATAGACTATTTTGTTTCAATCCTCGGCTGCAATATTCAGGATATTCCATTGGTTGACGTGTAAAGGGCATGGACACAATGTTTATTATCCACTGTCTACGCAAATTATGTTTCAGCTACCATAAATTATCCCTGTAGTTAGAATATATGTCTTCGTGCTCTCTATTTTGCAATTAACGGCCTGGGATGATATAACTGCAGTTTAGAGGATTGCTTTGCGCTGCTAGGAATAGTGCTCTGCTGTAGTTAAGCTCTTTTTAACAGAGAAAGGCCTGTCGGGATAGACGCTACGCAGATCGCCTATAGGCTTTCAGAAATACCCTTTTGTTCATTTTGACAACAAACCGATATATATATATATAAAATCAAATGTAATTCATATAAACGCAAGTAACCTATTCTGAGCTGCAGTGTACAGTTGTAGGCTATAAGGTGGAATCATCTACCCACTGCACTAGCAAGGTGACAGTAGAGTAGGGTTGCAGTGTGAGTGGAGTTCTCTGTGACAGAAGGACAACAACTATGGCTCTGCCAGATAACACCCCAGGCATTCCCGTAGTGGAGGAAGTCATCTTCCCTGAGATAGTAGAGCTGAACGTGGGCGGCCAGGTGTACATCACCCGCTACTCAACCCTCATCAGTGTACCAGACTCTCTCCTGTGGGAGATGTTTAGCAGGAAAACCACCAAAGGTCTGGCGAGGGACACCAAGGGCCGTTTCTTCCTGGACCGGGATGGTTTCCTGTTCCGGTATATTCTGGACTACATGAGAGATCAGCAGCTGGTGCTCCCTGACCACTTCCCAGAGCGGGGACGCCTGCAGCGGGAGGCTGAGTTCTTCAACCTACCTGAGCTCATAAAGATCCTGGCGCCCAAACTCAGCAAGCAGAACTCGCTGGGTGACGAGGGGTGTCAGAGCGACCCGGAGGACACCTCGCCGGGCATCGACACCGGGCGCAACCTAGCCTCGCTGGGCACTGCCACTGCCTGCGCCAGCCTGGTCCCCAGTGGAGACGGTAAGCGCTCGGGATTCATCACCATCGGTTATCGCGGCTCCTATACTTTGGGGCGCGACAGTCAGTCCGACGCCAAGTTCAGACGTGTTGCTCGCATTATGGTCTGTGGCAAGACGTCGCTGGCTAAAGAGGTGTTTGGGGAGACGCTCAACGAGAGCCGTGACCCGGACCGACCCCCAGAGCGCTACACGTCACGCTACTACCTCAAATTCACCTTCCTGGAGCAGGCCTTTGACAAGCTGGCAGACGCCGGGTTTCACATGGTGGCCTGTAACTCCACGGGGACCTGCGCCTTCGCTCACGAGCAGACGGACGACAAGATCTGGACCAGCTACACTGAATACGTGTTCTACCGTGAGTGAGACCATCATCAGCCCTGGCCCCGGGCCCCCAAGTGCTCCCCAGCCTCCAGCCCCTCTCCCGTTGCCTTCCTGGATCCAGCCCTGGGTCCTCTTGCCTCCTGGACCCCAGCCTCCAGCCCTCCCTAGTTCTTTGACTCCCCTTTGTGCTCCCTAGCCTCCAGTCCTTTGCTCCAACCACCAAGTTCCCCCCCCCCACTCTCCCAGCCTCCAGCACTTGGATTCCTGCCTCAAGCCTCCCTGCCTCAAGCCCCCTGGCCCCCAGCCTCATGGGCCCCTGCCTCAAGCCCCCTGGACCCCAGCCCCATGGGCCCCTGCCTCAAGCCCCCTGGACCCCAGCCCCATGGGCCCCTGCCTCAAGCCCCCTGGCCCCCAGCCCCATGGGCCCCAGCCCCATGGGCCCCTGCCTCAAGCCCCCTGGCCCCCAGCCCCATGGGCCCCTGCCTCAAGCCCCCTGGCCCCCAGTCCCATGGGCTCCTGCCTCAAGTCCCCTGGCCCCCAGCCCCATGGGCCCCTGCCTCAAGCCCCCTGGACCCCAGCCCCATGGGCCACGGCCCCCTGCTTCAAACCCCCCTCCTCCATATTTCTTTCTGACCCATCAGCTGCCTTCCTTACCGCCTCTGCTGTCCCCTCTCCTGATCCTTCTATAAACGGACTATCGCCCCCTCAAGCCTCCACACCAAGCCCCAGAGACCCAACTGCCTCCCCCCTCCACCCTCCATGTACTGTCTCCTTCTCCTGTATATAGTATCTGCCTCAGTGAAGCACAATGCTGTGTGTAAAATAGCTTATTTAGTCCAGTTCAAGCCCTTCCTGGTCTGTGTTTAACTAATTGCAGAACTCAGAGAGAAGGCTGGAGGGGCCTATTGGAAAAGAGCTTAGCCTGAAGTGGCCCCTGGTCGGTACTATTTTGTTCTGAATCAAGCCTCTGCTGTTGCTTACTCCAGCAGATCAGACTCCTCTCTTCTCCCTCCTACTCCTCAGAACAAAAAATGTCCGATTAATGTGACATCTAAGCAGCCTAGAGGAATGAGCGAGAGAGTGGCCAGCCCGGACACAAGCAAGAACAAAGTGTTACACAAACGGAAGTCTTTCACTTCCATTCCTCCTTCTCCTACTTCTTATTTCCATTATGATATGTCTGTGACCAAACTGTTGGGAAAGGACCGTTCAGTTCTACTATTCAAATGATTTAACATATCCCCCCCCCAAGGTCGTGGAAAGGGAATAATACCTTTAGCTTTGAAGTCTCTGCTTGTGAAGACAACTAGCTAACATGATGCTATCTTGTCTCACAAAAAGCACATTGTACTCCTTATAAGGGAAAAGAGCGCCTATATGGACCAATAGCATCCTCTCATGTTGTTTATGTGTGTCTTCTTCAGGACAAACCAGTTCTTTGCATTCTAGAAAAACAACGCTTTTCTTGTACGAGAGTCAAAACCAACAAACAAGGAAAGAAAACGTTGAGAAAAGAATGACTCAACTCAACTCAAAAAGATCAAGTTGTGTATTTGACTGCAGAAAGAGAAAAACAACCAGGGGTTTAAGGGGTTTAAGGGGTTTAAGTGCAGGGTGAGGGTTTGTCTGAAATGGCACCCTATCCTCTATGTAGTGCACTACATTGACCAAAGTCCTCTGTAGGCCCTGCTCAAAAAAAGTGTGCTACATAAGGAATAGGGGTGCTTGATGAAGTGTGTTTATTGATTGTGTGACGGAGTGTTGACTATTCTAATCGCCCATGCCTGGAAGACCAGAGGAGATGTGAAGTGTTACATCACAATGTCCATAAAACCTCTCCTTCTACTCCTCCTCCTTTCTTCTTCCTTCTTCTATTCCTCCTCCTCCTCTTCCCCCTCTTCTTCTTCCTCCTCCTCCTCCCCCTCTTCCTCCTCTTCCTCCTCTTCCCCCTCTTCCTCCTCCTCTTCCCCCTCTTCTTCCTCCTCCTCTCATCTTGTTTTTTACACTGCCATTCTGTTTTTACTTTCTTCATTGAAGAACATTTGACAGGGATACTTTTATTTATTTATTTAATTTTACCTTTATTTAACCAGGCAAGTCAGTTAGGAAACAAATTCTTATTTTCAATGACGGCCTAGGAACAGTGGGTTAACTGCCTGTTCAGGGGCAGAACGACAGATTAGTTCCATGTCAGCTCGGGGGTTTGAACTTGCAACCTTCCGGTTACTAGTCCAACACTCTAACCACTAGGCTACCCTGCCGTCCCAATACGAGTGTTATTGAATGCCCACAGCGTTTGGCTCTTAGCCCTCTTCTGAAACTGTGGATTCTTTTTCTCATTGGAGTGTGTTTTTTTCAGCTATCTATCCCAAGCTCTTGTATTCAGATCAGTAATCCAGTTTTAAGCTCTTTCATATTTGATGATAGCTCTCATTGACTGTAATGTGTATACCCGTGAGAAGGAGAAAGGATTACGCCATAGCCAACCAAAGAACGATATTCTCTGAAAGCTGTAGCAGCTAAACAACAGTACAGGACAGAGATGTTTTCTGGGGAATGTTGTAATACAATCGATTCCTGATAAGTACACCTCTTACAAGTGCAAAATCACTGGTTAGTGCATGTTGTCATTACAGTTATAACAGTTGTATATCAGGAGGTGAATGTAGTTGGACTGAACAGTAATTGTAATCACAGCAACTATAACCACAGTAACAGTAGACAGTGTGTGAATGGTCAGGTTAAGGTTAAGAGGTTAAGAGGGGTTAAATGTTTAGAGGAGTTAAGCATGGTTAAAAGTTAAGAGGGGTTAAGACAGGGTTAAAGGTTAAGAGGGGTTAAGTGGTAAGGGTCATTATAAGGTATACCCTCAGGGCAAGTCTGCATATCAACAACAACGTTACAATTTGAACTTTCAGTGCCTCAGTAGGTAAAATAAAGCTTAGAATCATCTCCAAATACCAAGGAAACTAAACTTGTACCAGTAATAATCAATGGATCAACTAGTAATGTGACTCGTAAATGACAGAATATTCTCCCTGATAAAGAAACTTTCTTTGCGGTTTGGAAGACAGAGTGATTTTAATTTGAGTGAAGGTGTAAAGAAGGCATTCTGAATGCCTGACGGATGATAAATGTTTTCTTGGATATCGCTAGAGTATGATAGCACATTCTTTGAGAATGATAGCACATTCTTTGAGAATGATAGCACATTCTTTGAGAATGATAGCACATTCTTTGAGAATGATAGCACATTCTTCGAGTATGATAGCACATTCTTTGAGTGTGATAGCACATTCTTATAGTATGATAGCACAGTCTTAGAGTGTGATAGCACATTCTTAGAGTATGATAGCACATTCTTAGAGTATGATAGCACATTCTTAGAGTATGATAGCACATTCTTAGAGTATGATAGCACATTCTTAGAGTATGATAGCACATTCTTCGAGTATGATAGCACATTCTTAGAGTATGATAGCACATTCTTAGAGTATGATAGCACATTCTTAGAGTACGATAGCACATTCTTTGAGTATGACAGCACATTCTTT
The DNA here is from genome assembly GCF_023373465.1 of Oncorhynchus keta. Taxonomy (NCBI): domain Eukaryota; kingdom Metazoa; phylum Chordata; class Actinopteri; order Salmoniformes; family Salmonidae; genus Oncorhynchus; species Oncorhynchus keta. Next base: position 75,446,790 of record NC_068424.1, read on the forward strand.
GAGTATGATAGCACATTCTTCGAGTATGATAGCACATTCTTCGAGTATGATAGCACATTCTTCGAGTATGATAGCACATTCTTAGAGTATGATAGCACATTCTTAGAGTATGATAGCACATTCTTAGAGTATGATAGCTATGATAGTACATTCTTCGAGTATGATAGCACATTCTTAGTGTATGATAGCACATTCTTAGAGTATGATAGCACAATCTTCGAGTATGATAGCACATTCTTCGAGTATGATAGCACATTCTTAGTGTATGATAGCACATTCTTTGAGTATGATAGTACATTCTTCGAGTATGATAGCACATTCTTCGAGTACGATAGCACATTCTTAGAGTATGATAGCACATTCGTAGAGTATGATAGCACATTCGTAGAGTATGATAGCACATTCTTAGAGTATGATAGCACATTCTTAGAGTATGATAGCACATTCTTAGAGTATGATAGCACATTCTTAGAGTATGATAACACATTCTTAGAGTATGATATGAAATGAATTGTCATTGTCAGCTTCAGTATCAATGTCACAAGTCAAACATAGACCAAACGTCAATGGAGAAAACATCTTAGTTGTTCAGTAGGTACACCGTACACCCTGAAGAAAACACTGGTTGTTCAGTAGGTACACCCTGAAGAAAACACTGGTTGTTCAGTAGGTACACCGTACACCCTGAAGAAAACACTGGTTGTTCAGTAGGTACACCGTACACCCTGAAGAAAACACTGGTTGTTCAGTAGGTACACCGTACACCCTGAAGAAAACACTGGTTGTTCAGTAGGTACACCCTGAAGAAAACACTGGTTGTTCAGTAGGTACACCGTACACCCTGAAGAAAACACTGGTTGTTCAGTAGGTACACCGTACACCCTGAAGAAAACACTGGTTGTTCAGTAGGTACACCGTACACCCTGAAGAAAACACTGGTTGTTCAGTAGGTACACCGTACACCCTGAAGAAAACACTGGTTGTTCAGTAGGTACACCGTACACCCTGAAGAAAACACTGGTTGTTCAGTAGGTACACCGTACACCCTGAAGAAAACACTGGTTGTTCAGTAGGTACACCGTACACCCTGAAGAAAACACTGGTTGTTCAGTAGGTACACCGTACACCCTGAAGAAAACACTGGTTGCTCAGTAGGTACACCGTACATCCTGAAGAAAACACTGGTTGCTATACCTATTACATGTTGTGGGAACATGATTAGTGTGAGTCTTTCTTTCTTTTTGCTTTTATTTCTACTCTCCGTTAGTCAGAACCTCTACAAGGCATTTTGGGCGTCAGCTTATGTCTTTTGTTATACAGCAGACGAAAGGAAAATGTCATCTGTCAATTCAAATGTGTTTTTTATCGTCTGCTACAGTTGCATTGTACGTCCGTTTTGAATGATTGATTAACTAACCTGGTAAAGTAGGGTGACATACTACAGGAGAGTTGTGTACGCTCTCATTTACATTATTATTGTAACCTGAAATTGTTAAAAGAACATACAAATATTTCACAAGTAAACTGTTCATTTGTTTTTACTGAAGACACCACAAGCCTATAAAAGTAACTGTATACTTCCAAGACTTTCCACCTCTCTGCTCTCTTTCTCTCTGCTCTTTCTCTATCTCTGTCTCTCTCTTTCCACCTCTCTCTGCTCTCTTTCTCTCTCTGCTCTTTCTCTATCTCTGTCTCTGTCTCTCTCTTTCCACCTCTTTCTGCTCTCTTTCTCTCTCTGCTCTTTCTCTATCTCTGTCTCTGTCTCTCTCTTTCCACCTCTCTCTGCTCTCTTTCTCTCTCTGCTCTTTCTCTATCTCTGTCTCTGTCTCTCTCTTTCCACCTCTCTCTGTCTCTCTATCTTTCTATCGCTCTCTCTCTATTGGATAGCCATATCCCTCTCTTGCTCTCTCTCTCTCTCTCTTGCACTCTTTTCTCTCTCCCTCTCTCTCCCTCCCTCTCTCTCTCTCTCTCTCTCTCTCTCTCTCTATCTCTCTCTCTTTCTCTCTCTTTCTCACTCTCTCGCAGTGAAAAGGCAGGCCAGAGTCAGTGACAGAGCGGATCTGGAATAGCAACGGTAGGTAAGTGGCTCTGTCAAAGCAGATTACAGAACCTCTGTGTGTCTCTGCCTCTAATCCATTAATTAGACCTGAGTATACTGTAGCAACCTAGTATTAGTCAGATACAAGACATTAATAAACATAGTTGTTGTTGAGTAACAGCCAGGTCAGGTAGACCGCAAACAGGGAACCCTCGTTTTCATCAAAACAGAGAAAACTAGGTCTCTGATCTTTGTCATCAAAACAGAGAAAGTTAACTCTGATCTTTGCCATCAAAATAGAGTAAGCTAAGTCTTTGATCTTTGCCATTGAAACAGAGAAAACTAAGTATGATCTTTGCGATCAAAACAGAGAAAAGTATGTCTTTGATCTTTGCCATTGAAACAGAAAACTAGTTATCTGATTCTTGCTATCAAAACAGAGAAAGTTAAGTCTCTGATCTTTGCCATTGAAACAGAGAACTAAGTATCTGATCTTTACCATTAAAACAGAGATAACTAAGTCTCTGATATTTGCCATCAAAATAGAGTAAACTGAGTCTCTGATCTTTGCCATAGAATCAATCTACGTAGTCAATGTAGTCTCTGTTTTTAGCCAAAGGAGTTTTGCACCATTTGCGTCCCCTCCGTGGTGAGATGGGGCGCTGGTGCAGCCAGGTTGTTAAAGACTGACGTCAAATTTGGACGTCTATCCATATCCTGAGGACGTTTTGAAATGCCTTCAAAACTGGCCACAAGGGGCAACAGGGAGCATTATTACAATCAAGTAGGCTTGGGTTTTGCTATGGTGTTGTGGACTAGGGTGGCTTGGGAAATCTCTTAACCCAGGATCAGAAGGTTGGGTGTTTGATCCCAGTCGCAAACACTGTTTTATTATCTCTGGTTTTAACCCAAACCTTAACCCTTACCATAACCATTCAGAATGAGTGACTAACCTTAACCCTTACAATAACCATTCAGAATGAGTGACTAAACTTAACCCTTACCATAACCATTCAGAATGAGTGACTAAACCTTAACCCTTACCATAACCATTCAGAATGAGTGACTAAACCTTAACCCTTACCATAACCATTCAGAATGAGTGACTAACCTTAACCCTTACCATAACCATTCAGAATGAGTGACTAAACCTTAACCCTTACCATAACCATTCAGAATGAGTGACTAAACCTTAACCCTTACCATAACCATTCAGAATGAGTGACTAACCTTAACCCTTACCATAACCATTCAGAATGAGTGACTAAACCTTAACCCTTACCATAACCATTCAGAATGAGTGACTAAACCTTAACCCTTACCATAACCATTCAGAATGAGTGACTAAACTTAACCCTTACCATAACCATTCAGAATGAGTGACTAAACTTAACTAAACCATTCAGAATAACCCTTAACCATAACCATTCAGAATGAGTGACTAAACCATTCTTAACCCTTACCATAACCATTCAGAATGAGTGACTAAACCTTAACCCTTACCATAACCATTCAGAATGAGTGACTAAACCTTAACCCTTACCATAACCATTCAGAATGAGTGACTAAACCTTAACCCTTACCATAACCATTCAGAATGAGTGACTAAACCTTAACCCTTACCATAACCATTCAGAATGAGTGACTAAACTTAACCCTTACCATAACCATTCAGAATGAGTGACTAAACCTTAACCCTTACCATAACCATTCAGAATGAGTGACTAACCTTAACCCTTACCATAACCATTCAGAATGAGTGACTAAACCTTAACCCTTACCATAACCATTCAGAATGAGTGACTAAACTTAACCCTTACCATAACCATTCAGAATGAGTGACTAAACTTAACCCTTACCATAACCATTCAGAATGAGTGACTAAACCTTAACCCTTACCATAACCATTCAGAATGAGTGACTAAACTTAACCCTTACCATAACCATTCAGAATGAGTGACTAAACCTTAACCCTTACCATAACCATTCAGAATGAGTGACTAAACCTTAACCCTTACCATAACCATTCAGAATGAGTGACTAAACCTTAACCCTTACCATAACCATTCAGAATGAGTGACTAAACTTAACCCTTACCATAACCATTCAGAATGTGACTAAACCTTAACCCTTACCATAACCATTCAGAATGAGTGACTAAACTTAACCCTTACCATAACCATTCAGAATGAGTGACTAAACTTAACCCTTACCATAACCATTCAGAATGAGTGACTAAACTTAACCCTTACCATAACCATTCAGAATGAGTGACTAAACCTTAACCCTTACCATAACCATTCAGAATGAGTGACTAAACTTAACCCTTACCATAACCATTCAGAATGAGTGACTAAACTTAACCCTTACCATAACCATTCAGAATGAGTGACTAAACCTTAACCCTTACCATAACCATTCAGAATGAGTGACTAAACCTTAACCCTTACCATAACCATTCAGAATGAGTGACTAAACCTTAACCCTTACCATAACCATTCAGAATGAGTGACTAAACCTTAACCCTTACCATAACCATTCAGAATGAGTGACTAAACCTTAACCCTTACCATAACCATTCAGAATGAGTGACTAAACCTTAACCCTTACCATAACCATTCAGAATGAGTGACTAAACCTTAACCCTTACCATAACCATTCAGAATGAGTGACTAAACCTTAACCCTTACCATAACCATTCAGAATGAGTGACTAAACCTTAACCCTTACCATAACCATTCAGAATGAGTGACTAAACCTTAACCCTTACCATAACCATTCAGAATGAGTGACTAACCTTAACCCTTACCATAACCATTCAGAATGAGTGACTAAACTTAACCCTTACCATAACCATTCAGAATGAGTGACTAAACCTTAACCCTTACCATAACCATTCAGAATGAGTGACTAAATAACCATTCAGAATGAGTGACTAAACCTTAACCCTTACCATAACCATTCAGAATGAGTGACTAAACCTTAACCCTTACCATAACCATTCAGAATGAGTGACTAAACCTTAACCCTTACCATAACCATTCAGAATGAGTGACTAAACCTTAACCCTTACCATAACCATTCAGAATGAGTGACTAAACCTTAACCCTTACCATAACCATTCAGAATGAGTGACTAAACCTTAACCCTTACCATAACCATTCAGAATGAGTGACTAAACCTTAACCCTTACCATAACCATTCAGAATGAGTGACTAAACCTTAACCCTTACCATAACCATTCAGAATGAGTGACTAAACCTTAACCCTTACCATAACCATTCAGAATGAGTGACTAAACCTTAACCCTTACCATAACCATTCAGAATGAGTGACTAAACTTAACCCTTACCATAACCATTCAGAATGAGTGACTAAACCTTAACCCTTACCATAACCATTCAGAATGAGTGACTAAACCTTAACCCTTACCATAACCATTCAGAATGAGTGACTAAACCTTAACCCTTACCATAACCATTCAGAATGAGTGACTAAACCTTAACCCTTACCATAACCATTCAGAATGAGTGACTAAACCTTAACCCTTACCATAACCATTCAGAATGAGTGACTAAACCTTAACCCTTACCATAACCATTCAGAATGAGTGACTAAACCTTAACCCTTACCATAACCATTCAGAATGAGTGACTAAACCTTAACCCTTACCATAACCATTCAGAATGAGTGACTAAACCTTAACCCTTACCATAACCATTCAGAATGAGTGACTAAACCTTAACCCTTACCATAACCATTCAGAATGAGTGACTAAACTTAACCCTTACCATAACCATTCAGAATGAGTGACTAAACTTAACCCTTACCATAACCATTCAGAATGAGTGACTAAACTTAACCCTTACCATAACCATTCAGAATGAGTGACTAAACCTTAACCCTTACCATAACCATTCAGAATGAGTGACTAAACTTAACCCTTACCATAACCATTCAGAATGAGTGACTAACCTTAACCCTTACCATAACCATTCAGAATGAGTGACTAAACCTTAACCCTTACCATAACCATTCAGAATGAGTGACTAAACCTTAACCCTTACCATAACCATTCAGAATGAGTGACTAAACCTTAACCCTTACCATAACCATTCAGAATGAGTGACTAAACCTTAACCCTTACCATAACCATTCAGAATGAGTGACTAAACTTAACCCTTACCATAACCATTCAGAATGAGTGACTAAACTTAACCCTTACCATAACCATTCAGAATGAGTGACTAAACTTAACCCTTACCATAACCATTCAGAATGAGTGACTAAACCTTAACCCTTACCATAACCATTCAGAATGAGTGACTAACCTTAACCCTTACCATAACCATTCAGAATGAGTGACTAACCTTAACCCTTACCATAACCATTCAGAATGAGTGACTAACCTTAACCCTTACCATAACCATTCAGAATGAGTGACTAAACCTTAACCCTTACCATAACCATTCAGATTGAGTGATTTACCTTAACCCTTACCATAACCATTCAGAATGAGTGACTAAACTTAACCCTTACCATAACCATTCAGAATGAGTGACTAAACTTAACCCTTACCATAACCATTCAGAATGAGTGACTAAACTTAACCCTTACCATAACCATTCAGAATGAGTGACTAAACTTAACCCTTACCATAACCATTCAGAATGAGTGACTAAACTTAACCCTTACCATAACCATTCAGAATGAGTGACTAAACTTAACCCTTACCATAACCATTCAGAATGAGTGACTAAACTTAACCCTTACCATAACCATTCAGAATGAGTGACTAAACCTTAACCCTTACCATAACCATTCAGAATGAGTGACTAAACTTAACCCTTACCATAACCATTCAGAATGAGTGACTAAACTTAACCCTTACCATAACCATTCAGAATGAGTGACTAAACATAACTTAACCCTTACCATAACCATTCAGAATGAGTGACTAAACCTTAACCCTTACCATAACCATTCAGAATGAGTGACTAACCTTAACCCTTACCATAACCATTCAGAATGAGTGACTAAACTTAACCCTTACCATAACCATTCAGAATGAGTGACTAAACTTAACCCTTACCATAACCATTCAGAATGAGTGACTAAACTTAACCCTTACCATAACCATTCAGAATGAGTGACTAAACTTAACCCTTACCATAACCATTCAGAATGAGTGACTAAACTTAACCCTTACCATAACCATTCAGAATGAGTGACTAAACTTAACCCTTACCATAACCATTCAGAATGAGTGACTAAACTTAACCCTTACCATAACCATTCAGAATGAGTGACTAAACTTAACCCTTACCATAACCATTCAGAATGAGTGACTAAACTTAACCCTTACCATAACCATTCAGAATGAGTGACTAAACTTAACCCTTACCATAACCATTCAGAATGAGTGACTAAACTTAACCCTTACCATAACCATTCAGAATGAGTGACTAAACCTTAACCCTTACCATAACCATTCAGAATGAGTGACTAAACCTTAACCCTTACCATAACCATTCAGAATGAGTGACTAAACTTAACCCTTACCATAACCATTCAGAATGAGTGACTAAACTTAACCCTTACCATAACCATTCAGAATGAGTGACTAAACTTAACCCTTACCATAACCATTCAGAATGAGTGACTAAACTTAACCCTTACCATAACCATTCAGAATGAGTGACTAAACTTAACCCTTACCATAACCATTCAGAATGAGTGACTAAACCTTAACCCTTACCATAACCATTCAGAATGAGTGACTAAACCTTAACCCTTACCATAACCATTCAGAATGAGTGACTAAACTTAACCCTTACCATAACCATTCAGAATGAGTGACTAAACTTAACCCTTACCATAACCATTCAGAATGAGTGACTAAACTTAACCCTTACCATAACCATTCAGAATGAGTGACTAAACCTTAACCCTTACCATAACCATTCAGAATGAGTGACTAAACTTAACCCTTACCATAACCATTCAGAATGAGTGACTAAACTTAACCCTTAACTTCAAAAGTTGAAGTTTGGAGAACATGGCTGAACGTCTAATTTTTCAAAGAGACTGTGAGAGCTTGTTGGATGGTGTTGACTTGTCTGATGTGAAAAAATATGTAAAACATTTTCTCACAATTATGTATGAATCAAGTCAATGCATCAAGACCTTGCTATTTAAAGTGACGTGAGTCTATTATGTATGAATCAATTCAATGCAGCATGACCTTGTTATTTAAAGTGACGTGAGTCTATTAAGTATGAATCATGTCAATGACCTTATGTAAAGTGAGTGAGTCAAGTCATAAATGTTTTAAATGGCTTAGATGTCAGAGGTTCTCAAAATATCCTCTATCTGGCGCACACACACACAAACACGTTAAAATCTTTGTGTGCCGCCTCTTCCAATCTAGATCCGTCTATTTTTGGGTCGTTGTTTCGGAATGCATGATGGCAGTGGAATCCTCCAGAGTGTGATGTCACAGTGCCTGGAATGTTTTTCCGACCAATCCAAACTGAGTCTGGAGTGATTGAGGCGGTGATATGAGTGTGGGTTTTGTCGCGTCAGTGAGTGACTGTGCACATCGACATCGTAGTGTAAAGTCACATCCACATCGTAGTGTAGAGTCTCGTCAGTGAGTGACTCTGCACATCCACATCGTAGTGTAGAGTCTCGTCAGTGAGTGACTGTGCACATCCACATCGTAGTGTAGAGTCTCGTCAGTGAGTGACTCTGCACATCCACATCGTAGTGTAGAGTCTCGTCAGTGAGTGACTGTGCACATCCACATCGTAGTGTAGAGTCACATCCACATCGTAGTGTAAAGTCACATCCACATCGTAGTGTAGAGTCACATCCACATCGTAGTGTAAAGTCACATCCACATCGTAGTGTAAAGTCTCGTCAGTGAGTGACTGTGCACATCCACATCGTAGTGTAGATTCTCGTCAGTGAGTGACTGTGCACATCCACATCGTAGTGTAGATTCTCGTCAGTGAGTGACTGTGCACATCCACATCGTAGTGTAGATTCTCGTCAGTGAGTGACTGTGCACATCCACATCGTAGTGTAAAGTCTCATCAGTGAGTGACTGTGCACATCCACATCGTAGTGTAGAGTCTCGTCAGTGAGTGACTCTGCACATCGACATCGTAGTGTAGAGTCTCGTCAGTGAGTGACTCTGCACATCGACATCGTAGTGTAAAGTCACATCCACATCGTAGTGTAAAGTCACATCCACATCATAGTGTAAAGTCACATCCACATCATAGTGTAAAGTCACATCCACATCGTAGTGTAAAGTCTCGTCAGTGACTGACTCTGCACATAGACATTGTAGTGTAAAGTCTCGTCAGTGACTGACTCTGCACATCCACATCGTAGTGTAAAGTCACATCCACATCGTAGTGTAAAGTCACATCCACATCGTAGTGTAAAGTCTCGTCAGTGACTGACTCTGCACATCCACATCGTAGTGTAAAGTCACATCCACATCGTAGTTTAAAGTCACATCCACATCGTAGTGTAAAGTCACACCCACATCATAGTGTAAAGTCCCATCAGTGAGTGACTCTGCACATCCACATCGTAGTGTAAAGTCCCATCAGTGAGTGACTCTGCACATCCACATCGTAGTGTAAAGTCTTGTCAGTGAGTGACTGCACATCCACATCGTAGTGTAAAGTCTCGTCAGTGAGTGACTGTGCACATCCACATCGTAGTGTAAAGTCTCGTCAGTGAGTGACTCTGCACATCCACATCGTAGTGTAGAGTCTCGTCAGTGAGTGACTATGCACATCCACATCATAGTGTAAAGTCACATCCACATCGTAGTGTAAAGTCACATCCACATCGTAGTGTAAAGTCTCATCAGTGACTGACTGCACATCGCCACGTAGTGTAAAACGCCAAAGCAAGCCACTAGCTGGGAGGTGTCAAAGCACATTGAGGGAATATCAGAAGGTAGTGTCCGTGCTACAGGTCTATACCTCTGTGGTTAACTATGAGGCTCAGCATTCAACACCGTTGGTGTAAGAGGGTCACTTAGATACGCTGAAGCTATCCTAGATGGTCATCTAAACCTGGTGTAAGAGGGTCACTTAGATACGCTGAAGCTATCCCAGATGGTCATCAAAACCTGGTGTAAGAGGGTCACTTAGATACGCTGAAGCTATCCCAGATGGTCATCTAAACCTGGTGTAAGAGGGTCACTTAGATACGCTGAAGCTATCCCAGATGGTTATCTAAACCTGGTGTAAGAGGGTCACTTAGATACGCTGAAGCTATCCCAGATGGTCATCTAAACCTGGTGTAAGAGGGTCACTTAGATATGCTGCAGCTATCCCAGATGGTCATCTAAACCTGGTGTAAGAGGGTCACTTAGATACGCTGAAGCTATCCCAGATGGTCATCTAAACCTGGTGTAAGAGGGTCACTTAGATACGCTGAAGCTATCCCAGATGGTCATCTAAACCTGGTGTTAGAGGGTCACTTAGATATGCTGAAGCTATCCCAGATGGTCATCTAAACCTGGTGTTAGAGGGTCACTTAGATACGCTGAAGCTATCCCAGATGGTCATCTAAATCTGGTGTTAGAGGGTCACTTAGATACGCTGAAGCTATCCCAGATGGTCATCTAAACCTGGTGTAAGAGGGTCACTTAGATACGCTGAAGCTATCCCAGATGGTCATCAAAACCTGGTGTAAGAGGGTCACTTAGATACGCTGAAGCTATCCCAGATGGTCATCTAAACCTGGTGTAAGAGGGTCACTTAGATACGCTGAAGCTATCCCAGATGGTCATCTAAACCTGGTGTGAAAGTCGAGCATGTTTGGTTGTGAGCCATATAGTGAGCAGGTGTGAACTATGTCTGATCATACCAGGAACGTGTTACAATAAAGATATTTTATCATGAATGGTTCTTACCTGCCTTTTTTAATATGCTGTCGAGAATACAGTGTCTGTATTTGTACTGCAAGATAGTTACACTAAGCAAGCATTCACAGCACATAGAAATGAATCTCTGACATTGCTATTATAAACAGATGGTTTCTGACTATTTTGCAGCACTGTGTCATCTACCTCCTCTTGCTGTTATTGTATTCCTCACCCTCTCCGTCTTCACATGTCCTCTAGTACACAACATGCGAGAGAGGGAGAGTATTGTAGAGTGTTCCGGAATCTACTGGAATGTAGCTATAGGGTGTTCTGGAATCTGGAGTGTTGCTACTGGAGCCCTCTGTTACCAGGCAGCATTAGGACTGCAGTATTGTAGAGTGTTCCGGAATCTACTGGAATGTAGCTATAGAGAGTTCTGGAATCTAGAGTGTTGCTACTGGAGCCCTCTGTCACCAGGCAGCATTAGGACTGCAGTATTGTAGAGTGTTCCGGAATCTACTGGAATGTAGCTATAGAGTGTTCTGGAATCTAGAGTGTTGCTACTGGAGCCCTCTGTCACCAGGCAGCATTAGGACTGGTGCTCTGTGTGGACTGGAGAATGGAGTAGAGAGAGCCAGGGACACAGTAGGCCTTATACTATAGCTTAGCCTTGAAAGTCCCTGAGCCAGAGAGAGATAAGGCCCCATGCATCTTCAGGACAACATGCCTTCAGCAGTCAGCTTCAATCGCTCAGTGTTTCTGTAACTAATGGCACCCTATTCCCTATGTTGTGCCCATAGGGTTCTGCTCAAAAGTGGTGAACTAAATAGTGAATGGGGAGCCATTTGGGATATACCCACTGTTAGGAGAAAAGGAAAGAGAAGGAAAAAGAGAAGGAAAGAGGAATGCACAGACATAAATATACAGAGAGACATGTTCAGAGAGAGAGAGAGAGATACACACACTTACGGAGAGAGGTAGGAAAATACAGACCACTGCAGTGGTTCCCAAACTTTTGATAGTCCCGTACCCCTTCAAACATTCAACCTCCAGCTGCGTACCCCCTCTAGCCCCAGGGTCAGCGCACTCTCAAATGTTGTTTTTTGCCATCATGGTAAGCCTGCCACACACACACACACACACACACACACACACACACACACACACACACACACACACACACACACACACACACACACACACACACACACACACACACACACACACACACACACACACTATACGATACATTTATTAAACATAAGAATGAGTGTGAGTTTTTGTCACAACCCGGCTCGTGGGAAGTGACAAAGAGCTCTTATAGGACCAGGGCACAAATAATATAGTAATAATCAATCATTTAGCTCTTTATTTAACCGTCTTACATATAAAACCTTATTTGTTCATCGAAAATTGTGAATAACTCACCACAGGTTAATGAGAAAGGTGTGCTTGAAAGGACATCACTCTGCAATGTTGGGTTGTATTGGAGAGAGTCTCAGTCTTAAATACTTTTCCACACATACATGTATTTAGTTTTCATGCTAGTGAGGGCCGAGAATCCACTCTCACATAGGTCCGTGGTTATAAAGGGCCTCAGTGACTTAACAGCACGATTTGCCAAGGCAGGATATCCTGAGCACAGCCCAATCCAGAAATCTGGCAGTAGCTTCTGATTAAATTACATTTTCATGAACCGCTTGTTGCAATTTCGATGAGGCTCTCTTGTTCAGGTATCGGTAAGTGGACTGGAGGCAGGGCATGAAAGGGATAACGATCATACAATGATGGAAAGACCTGAGTGTTGTCCTTGTTAATGCAGACAGTGAAGAGCTCCAACTTCTTAATCATAGCCTCAATTTTGTCCTGCACCTTGAATATAGTTGTGGAGAGTCCCTGTAATCCTAGATTCAGATCATTCAGGCGAGAAAAAGCATCACCCAGATAGGCCAGTCGCGTGAGAAGCTAGTCATCATATAAGCAGTTAGAAAAGTGAACATTTTGGTCAGTAAAGAAAATTTGAAGCTCATCTCCCAATTAAAAAAAACATGTCAATACTTTGCCCCTTGATAACCGGCACACTTCTGTATGTTGTAAAAGCGTTAGATGGTCGCTGCCCTATATTGATTATTGTTGTTACTGTTGTCCCGTTGACTATATTGATTATTGTTATTACTGTTGTCCCGTTGACTATATTGATTATTGTTATTACTGTTGTCCCGTTGACTATATTGATTATTGTTATTACTGTTGTCCCGTTGACTATATTGATTATTGTTGTTACTGTTGTCCCGTTGACTATATTGATTATTGTTGTTACTGTTGTCCCGTTGACTATATTGACTATATTGTTATTACTGTTGTCCCGTTGACTATATTGATTATTGTTACTGTTGTCCGTTACTGTTGTCCTGTTGACTATATTGATTATTGTTGTTACTGTTGTCCCGTTGACTATATTGATTATTGTTGTTACTGTTGTCCCGTTGACTATATTGATTATTGTTGTTACTGTTGTGTTGACTATATTGATTATTGTTGTTACTGTTGGCCCGTTGACTATATTGATTATTGTTGTTACTGTTGTCCCGTTGACTATATTGATTATTGTTGTTACTGTTGGCCCGTTGACTATATTGATTATTGTTATTACTGTTGTCCCGTTGACTATATTGATTATTGTTATTACTGTTGTCCCGTTGACTATATTGATTATTGTTGTTACTGTTGTCCCGTTGACTATATTGATTATTGTTATTACTGTTGTCCCGTTGACTATATTGATTATTGTTGTTACTGTTGTCCCGTTGACTATATTGATTATTGTTATTACTGTTGTCCCGTTGACTATATTGATTATTGTTATTACTGTTGTCCCGTTGACTATATTGATTATTGTTATTACTGTTGTCCCGTTGACTATATTGATTATTGTTATTACTGTTGTCCCGTTGACTATATTGATTATTGTTATTACTGTTGTCCCGTTGACTATATTGATTATTGTTACTGTTGTCCCGTTGACTATATTGATTATTGTTGTTACTGTTGTCCCGTTGACTATATTGATTATTGTTATTACTGTTGTCCCGTTGACTATATTGATTATTGTTGTTACTGTTGTCCCGTTGACTATATTGATTATTGTTATTACTGTTGTCCCGTTGACTATATTGATTATTGTTATTACTGTTGTCCCGTTGACTATATTGATTATTGTTATTACTGTTGTCCTGTTGACTATATTGATTATTGTTACTGTTGTCCCGTTTATTGATTATTACTGTTGTCCCGTTGACTATATTGATTATTGTTATTACTGTTGTCCCGTTGACTATATTGATTATTGTTATTACTGTTGTCCCGTTGACTATATTGATTATTGTTGTTACTGTTGTCCCGTTGACTATATTGATTATTGTTATTACTGTTGTCCGTTGACTATATTGATTATTGTTGTTACTGTTGTCCCGTTGACTATATTGATTATTGTTGTTACTGTTGTCCGTTGACTATATTGATTATTGTTGTTACTGTTGTCCCGTTGACTATATTGATTATTGTTGTTACTGTTGTACTGTTGTCCCGTTGACTATATTGATTATTGTTGTTACTGTTGTCCCGTTGACTATATTGATTACTGTTGTCCCGTTGACTATATTGATTATTACTGTTGTCCCGTTGACTATATTGATTATTGTTGTTACTGTTGTCCCGTTGACTATATTGATTATTGTTATTACTATATTGTTGTCCCGTTGACTATATTGATTATTGTTGTTACTGTTGTCCTGTTGACTATATTGATTATTGTTATTACTGTTGTCCCGTTGACTATATTGATTATTGTTATTACTGTTGTCCCGTTGACTATATTGATTATTGTTATTACTGTTGTCCCGTTGACTATATTGATTATTGTTATTACTGTTGTCCCGTTGACTATATTGATTATTGTTCCCGTTACTATATTGTTGTTACTGTTGTTGACTATATTGATTATTGTTATTACTGTTGTCCTATATTGATTATTGTTGTTACTGTTGTTGACTATATTGATTATTGTTATTACTGTTGTCCCGTTGACTATATTGATTATTGTTATTGACTATATTGATTATTGTTGTTACCCGTTGACTATATTGATTATTGTTATTACTGTTGTCCCGTTGACTATATTGATTATTTGTTACTGTTGTCCCGTTACTATATTGATTATTGTTGTTACTGTTGTCCCGTTGACTATATTGATTATTGTTGTTACTGTTGTCCCGTTGACTATATTGATTATTGTTATTACTGTTGTCCCCTGTTGACGTTGACTATATTGATTATTGTTATTACTGTTGTACTGTTGTCCGTTGACTATATTGATTATTGTTATTACTGTTGTCCGTTGACTATATTGATTATTGTTATTACTGTTGTCCCGTTGACTATATTGATTATTGTTATTACTGTTGTCCCGTTGACTATATTGATTATTGTTGTTACTGTTGTCCCGTTGACTATATTGATTATTGTTATTACTGTTTGTCTATATTGATTATTGTTATTACTGTTGTCCGTTGACTATATTGATTATTGTTATTACTGTTGTCCCGTTGACTATATTGATTATTGTTACTGTTGTCCGTTGACTGATTATTGTTGTCCCGTTGACTATATTGATTATTGTTATTACTGTTGTCCCGTTGACTATATTGATTATTGTTATTACTGTTGTCTATATTGATTATTGTTATTACCGTTGACTATATTGATTATTGTTATTACTGTTGTCCCTATATTGTTGACTATATTGATTATTGTTATTACTGTTGTCCCGTTGACTATATTGATTATTGTTATTACTGTTGTCCCGTTGACTATATTGATTATTGTTATTACTGTTGTCCCGTTGACTATATTGATTATTGTTATTACTGTTGTCCCGTTGACTATATTGATTATTGTTATTACTGTTGTCTATATTGATTATTGTTGTTACCGTTGACTATATTGATTATTGTTATTACTGTTGTCCCGTTGACTATATTGATTATTGTTATTACTGTTGTCCCGTTGACTATATTGATTATTGTTATTACTGTTGTCCCGTTGACTATATTGATTATTGTTATTACTGTTGTCCCGTTGACTATATTGATTATTGTTATTACTGTTGTCCCGTTGACTATATTGATTATTGTTACTGTTGTCCGTTGACTGATTATTGTACTGTTGTCCCGTTGACTATATTGATTATTGTTGTTACTGTTGTCCGTTGACTATATTGATTATTGTTATTACTGTTGTCCGTTGACTATATTGATTATATTGATTATATTGATTATTACTGTTGTCCCGTTGACTATATTGATTATTGTTATTACTGTTGTCCCGTTGACTATATTGACTATATTGATTATTGTTTACTGTTGTCCCGTTGACTATATTGATTATTGTTATTACTGTTGTCCCGTTGACTGTTGTCCCGTTGACTATATTGATTATTGTTATTACTGTTGTCCCGTTGACTATATTGATTATTGTTATTACTATATTGATTATTGTTGTCCCGTTGACTATATTGATTATTGTTATTACTGTTGTCCCGTTGACTATATTGATTATTGTTGTTACTGTTGTCCCGTTGACTATATTGATTATTGTTATTACTGTTGTCCCGTTGACTATATTGATTATTGTTATTACTGTTGTACTGTTGTCCCGTTGACTATATTGATTATTGTTATTACTATATTGATTATTGTCCCGTTGACTATATTGATTATTGTTATTACTGTTGTCCCGTTGACTATATTGATTATTGTTATTACTGTTGTCCCGTTGACTATATTGATTATATTGATTATTGATTTATTACTGTTGTCCCGTTGACTATATTGATTATTGTTATTACTGTTGTCCCGTTGACTATATTGATTATTGTTATTACTGTTGTCCCGTTGACTATATTGATTATTGTTATTACTGTTGTCCGTTGACTATATTGATTATTGTTACTGTTGTCCCGTTGACTATATTGATTATTGTTATTACTGTTGTCCCGTTGACTATATTGATTATTGTTATTACTGTTGTCCGTTGACTATATTGATTATTGTATTACTGTTGTCCCGTTACTATATTGATTATTGTTATTACTGTTGTCCCGTTGACTATATTGATTATTGATTACTGTTGTCCCGTTGACTATATTGATTTATTACTGTTGTCCCGTTGACTATATTGATTATATTGATTATTGATTATTATTACTGTTGTCCGTTGACTATATTGATTATTGTTGACTATATTGATTATTGTTGTTACTGTTGTCCTATATTGATTATTGACTATATTGATTATTGTTATTACTGTTGTCCCGT